>NW_003299169.1:1638407-1934887 GCF_000151145.1 Microsporum canis CBS 113480 | reverse complement strand
TCCCAGTCTGCGGGCCTGTTCTTGGGCGGCCGGCCGATGCGGCGGCGTCGAGGCCGTCCCAGCATGCTGCTGCTTCCTCGTCCTGTCGTGCTCGAGCGAGAGGGTGTATCCTGCGCGCCTCCTTCGGACTCTGCGTCTGCAGCGGGTGTCTGTGGTGTCCCTCGCTCGTCCTCTTCGTCGCCATCCTCGCCTTCGCCTTCGCCTTCACCCTCGCCTTCACCCTCGCCTTCACCCTCGCCTTCACCGTCTTCTCCTTCCTCTCCTTCCACTTCCTCTTCCTCCTCGTCTCCGCGACTGTCCTTTGGGGGTGTCGTCATGCCTGTCATCTCGGCATCAGACTCTTCTAGCTGTTGCGGCGTGGATTCTATTCTACATATAAGCTTACATCCATGATACGTAGAGGTAGATATGACGGCACCCAACCGCGTCTTCCAACTTACCTATTGAAGCGGCAGCTGCCCTTGCAACTGCTCTGTGTTTCCGGGCCATTTCTCTTGGAGATCGAAGCTCCAGAACCCCTAATATAGTAAACCCTTCAACGCTGGGAATCGCAGCCTGTTGTCTTCTTCTTCTTCTTCCATCTTTTCCCTTTTTTTGCCTCCAAGCTCTTTAACTTCCAGTCACGTGGGATAACATCACGTGAGATTTGCTTATTCAGGAAAAGAAAAAGATTCACACAGAAAGGAAGAAGCAAGACAGAAGCAAGACAGAAGCGAGAGGATGAAGAGATGAAAGATGAAGAGATGGAAGATGATGAAGTATTACCGATAGGACAGCATACAAGATATGAATAGCACGTCAAAACAACTCCCGACTTCACTGTGCGAAGAGGCAAAAGAGAGAAAAGACTTCTGCTTGAGCCATGGAAACGGCCCTTTTTCCCCCTTACCTCTCTACTCTCTTTCCATGGGTTGCTGCCGGTGTACAAGGCTCTCTGGCTTATCATCGTCCAGGGCAGGACGTTTAGCCGTAACTTACCAGACTTTGGTACTTGACTCCCATGTATATACTTGCTGCGATGTACACAGTACAGCCTAGTTAAACCCAGAGACTGAAATATGCGACTTGCATGGCCATGTACTATGGGTATCTGCCGGACCAATCCATCTTGCTGCCTCGAGCATCTCTTCCTCTTTTCTTTTTCCTTCTATGGCTCTTTTTTCTTCTGTACTGGAATAAATGACTGGTAACTGCCGTGATCTCCTACCCCGCGGCGTCTGGTTGCATATAAGGTATGTGAGTATGGATGTCTATGGAGTACTTGCATGCATGTATATACCAAAAAACAAGTAACGAGCTGCTAACCTCGGTCTTTTCTTTTCAGGGCGTATACCTGGAATACCATGTACAACATGTCAATGCCGAGAGACTTTCTTACCCCGTATACTCCGTACGATGTGTGTATACTCTTAATGTGTCCCAGTCGGCAGTTATCAGTTACACCCGCGTTGACTCGGGATGAAGCACACAGGGAGAGAAGCAGAAGACATGACCGCTCCACGAGCGAGTGCCATGGCAAGCTGAAGTCACCCCTCTTCTCCCTCCCTCTATACTCCCTCCCTCTGTCCTGTCTCTATCTCTCTTCATATACTCGACCGTGGCGGCCTGGTGATGTCCTGCTTGCCGGTGGTAGCACAACCTGGAGGCGAGCTTGATCATCCGACTCTTCTCTTGTTTCTATTGCTCCTTAAAGTGCTGATAGAGAAAAATAAAATATCTGCAGGTATGATGGTCCGGTGCAACGCTCGTCTCCGAGGCTGTGGCTTCTCTGCTTCGTCTGCCTGTTGGGCCGTAAAGTGGTTGTAGTAGTAGATAGAAAAAGAACCCATCCAGTTCTCGTCTCTTAATATCTCTTCTTGATAGCTCTCTTCCTTCGACCTCTCTCTCTCTCTCTCTCTCTCTCTCTCTCTCTCTCTCTCCTCTCAACTTCATCTTCTCGGCTTCGTCTCTCTTCATCCTGTGGATCGGTTCCATATAGTCCCTCCCCTCCACCAAGCGGACCTCCTTTGCCTCCCATCCCCTCTCTGGGTCCCTCAAGACGTCCGAAACACCATCATAGGAGGATGTAGCTTATGAAGAAGAGGTAAAAAGACAGGAAGAAGCCGTACTTTTGCTGTTCTCTTGATCTCTTTTCTATAAGTATTTATAAAAAGAGACTTCCGCCCTACTTAACTTTTCCACCCTTGTGAAAGATTTTTCCTCCCTCCTAAAAAAAAAAAACTTCTACTTCTCTTCTCCCTCTTCTTCTCTTCTTTCCACCTCGTCACTCTCTTACCTGCAGCGACTTGTCTGGCGGTCTGAACTTGATTTGTTCGATCAGGTTGGTTCAGCCCTTTTTTCGCCTTCGCCACCGGTTGCATCGCTGCCTGGTCCCCCCCCTTCAGCTGCCAATCACCACCACCCCTCCCAGCCCCGGACCAGCGCCGCCCCCCCCCTGGACGACGTCAGCGCGAGGTTGTCTTGAGTAGACAAGACGAAGAGAGAAGAAGAATATACAAGACGAGTATACACAGAAGAGCACTCTATCGGTGCTCGTGGATGGACACCAGGTAACCAAGGTGAAGAGGACATGGCGGAGTTTGGAGGAGTGAATCCCCATGCCCACGCAGACCTGTTGCGGCAAGCGATGCTTCAGAAGTGAGTCTCTTTTCTACTTGTTTTATATATCTTGTTGTTCCTTTCTCTTGTTATCTCTGGTTACTTGCGGTGTCAACGGTCGTAACGGCGACCGTGGTATACATCAAGCTGTATACTTCGGTGAGACACGACAGCCCTTATATCTCTTCACGCGAAGGAAGAATACAGGTGGCAAACAGGACAGCAATCGTCCGTCTGCCGGCCCAGTTCGATGGCGCTTTATCCGTGACCCTGCCTGGGAAGAAGACGATCAAGAGAGGTAGAAAGAGAGAGTGACAGCTCGGTGGCGTTTTCTCCCACACACACACATGCACACACACACACACCCAGCTCGATGTCACAGCAATAGCCACAGTGACGGTGGCCTGCAAAAAAAAAGGAGGTTCATCAGGCCCAGAGCAAGAAAAGCCGTCAGCCTCAAAGGATGCAGACTAGCTGAGGATCTTCTTTGCTTTCACATCTCACCTTTTTAGCATTACTCTTTTCAGCTGTTTGTTTGAGCCGGCGAGATGGCTAACCCTCGTCCGATATACAGCCAAAAGCATGGAGATGACTCCCAGGACCAGATAGGGTCCATGGGCTCAACACCGTCCGGGATTGCGACGCCGCAGCCAGATCCCTCCGACAAGCGCGTCCCGGGGATCATGCCTAGTTTCTTTGCACAGGTTCGTGCCGGTTCCGATTCTACTTCAGCCCCTACCAGTCTACGATCTCCTCCTCCTCCTCCTCCTCCTCCTCCTCCTCACATGCCTCCTTCAGCCCGCCATACCCCAGGGGAGCATAATAGTGATGATAGTTTTGTTGTTGGGAAGAATTGCCAGCAGACCGGAGAGACACAGGAAATATTATCGGATGTAATACTGAACCCGCCAAATCATCAATCACAACCTATACACTGCCCTTCCCTGGCTGAGTCGACCAACCTGCTGGATCGTGGTCAGAACCCTGCGCGTGTTGTCCCATGCTCCCGTCCTGCCACCGCCCAGAGCCTGGAAGTCATATCGGCTAAAGAGTGCCTCGCCTCTTCCAAGGATGCGGGCAGCGGTGGCGGCGGCCATGGTGATGCTATCAACCCTCTACCGACTCCTCCCCGCTCTTCATTCTGCTCCATCACCCAAAGGGATACCGAGGAGGCTGAGAACGGTGCCCCAGAAATCGATACGGGAGTGAGCTCGGTTTATCGCGCCCTGAAGAACCTTATCTTCTCCAAATCTTCACAAAAGCAAAAGCCAAAACGACATACTTCCTTTCCTGTCTCCAGTGTCTCCCCTGATGCCGTCATGGCCTCCCATTTCTCTAAACCTTCCCGCCCTTCTTCACAGTCAATTTCACAATCCCACTCCCTATCATCTTCCAAGTCTCCCTCCCAGCATCATACCTCAATCTCCAGTTCTTGTGAGGATCTGGAAAAGCTGACAGACAGCGCGGCCGCTGGTCCGCGTACAAAGAACACCCCTCCTCTCACCCCCCGCGCGATGTCCAATGAAACCGATGCCGCGGAAAAACGAGATCCCCCGAGGTCGATAATAGAGCACTCCCCACCTCACCATGCTAACACCCCAGACGGTATTCAGGGAAGAAACTCGACCACATCGTCTACTGCGCGGAAAAGCAAATCCAGCAAGCCTTCGGCCTCTTCTAGATCTAGCGGAGCCTCAGAAGAGTCCGGGGTGCCGGTAACAGCTTCTTTAAAGGGCAAACTAACCGTAAAGATAGTTGAAGGGCGAGGATTGCGTCCCAGCGTTGATCCGTACGTCGTTTGCGTTTTTGAGTGGAACGAATACATCTCCAAGGGTGCAAAGGCCGATGAGAAGAACGGTCACACCAGTAGTCTTGCTGGCCCTGGTTCTGGCTCGGGAAGAAACAGACTAGAAGCATTGGGTTCAGTGCCGATTCAACGGTCCAACAGCGACTCCGGGCGGCCCATGGCTATCCCAATGAAAAGTCGGCAGAGCAGCCATAACAGCATGATGGATGGAGGACATAGTAACGGACCCACGGAGGTCACTGATCCGCAGTGGAATCATGATGCCGTTTTGTGCGTTGCGCGTGCATGCCTTCCTTTATTTCCTCCTTTTACTGATCGATATTTAGTGACGTTCTTGGCCATCAATCGGAACTTGACGTGTCTGTCTATGATCGTTCGAACCATGAAGCTTTCCTTGGTCACCTGAAGCTATCTCTCCACCTGAAAAACGACCGTACCACGCTGTCGGGGTGGTATCCTCTCCAGCCACTCGCTCACGGTCAGGGGCCCGTGTCAGGAGAGATATATCTCCAAATGAGCTTCCAGAAGACCGACAAGAAACATTTCGGCCCGAACGACTTCCAGATCCTCAAGTTGATCGGAAAAGGTACGTTTGGACAGGTATATCAGGTGAGAAAGAAAGATACGCAGCGGATTTACGCGATGAAAGTCTTGTCCAAGAAGGTTATTATCCAGAAGAAGGAGATCGCCCATACCCTTGGAGAGAGAAACATCCTTGTCCGCACAGCGATGACGGATTCTCCGTTTATCGTTGGCCTAAAGTTCTCCTTCCAGACTCCTACGGATCTATACCTTGTCACGGACTACATGTCGGGTGGCGAACTATTCTGGCATCTCCAGAAAGAAGGGCGATTCCTCGAAGCTCGTGCAAAGTTCTACATTGCCGAGTTGATCCTTGCCCTGCAACATCTTCATGATCACGATATCGTGTACCGTGATCTGAAGCCTGAGAACATCCTTCTCGATGCCAATGGACACATCGCACTATGTGATTTTGGTCTCTCAAAGGCTAATCTTACCAAGGACGACACCACCAATACATTCTGTGGTACAACAGAATACCTTGCCCCGGAGGTCCTGCTCAATGAAACCGGATACACCAAAATGGTTGACTTCTGGTCCCTGGGTGTCCTTGTCTTTGAGATGTGTTGCGGCTGGAGTCCTTTCTATGCCGAGGATACCCAGCAAATGTACAAGAACATCGCGTTTGGCAAGGTTCGGTTTCCTCGCGACGCCCTTAGTGCTGAAGGGAGGAATTTCGTCAAGGGCCTGCTGAACCGAAACCCTGAACACCGGCTTGGCTACCGGGATGACGCCAAGGAGCTTATGGCACACCCATTCTTCCACGATATCGACTGGGTCGTTCTGGCTAACAAGGGTGTCATTCCTCCCTTTAAACCAACATTGACATCTGTCATGGACACGTCTTACTTCGACCCGGAGTTTACCACTGCTCTGGAGCAGTCTGCGTCTCTGAACGCGAGAGCCGCCGCGTTGGCGAACGGGCTGAATCCTGTTGGCACACCATTGTCTCCGGGCATGCAAGCGAACTTCAAGGGTTTCACTTTTGTCAACGAGAGTTCGATGGAACACCATATGAGCCATGGCCAAGAGAATTACTCTAGCAATCCGGCAGATGACTACATGGAAGAGGACTTCCCCGAACACGATCAATGGGCGCAACCTCACAAGGTCAGCGGCAGCAGCAGAGTTGGCGTAGGCCATAGCTCCGGCCCTGACCACAGCCATCGCATGAGCGGAGTTGAACGCACGAACGCAACAACATCAAATGGCGATGCAGATGCAGGAATATTCCATGACGACTACCACTTTGAGATGTGAGCAACGCGGGAATTCGACAAAGTAAACACGAAAACATGTTTAAATCCCTTCGAATATTGCCTGCCTGCCTTACTTTCCCATACCTTTCCTACGTTCGTACCAACTTTTATCTATTCTTTTTTGATCTCGCCCCCAATCATGAAGTACATGACTTGATGCCACTTGCACATATCAACACATCCTATTTATGCTTGTGCTTTTTTGTATCGCCCTTTTCCGCCCTTCCCGCCTGTTCCTATTTACGGCCCAAGACACGAACCTCAACTTATCCTGACAAGGCGCCTATCCCCTTTTCCTACCAACTACCCTTTCCCCCATCACTTGCCTTCCTTGTTTAACGGGCATTTCGACTCTGCGCTCTAGCCTTCCCCTCTTACCCATCCATATCCCCATTTTGCTTGTTTCACTCACAGTGATCACGCACACCACCCAAAAAGAAAGAAAACAGCACAAAAAAAGTAAAAAAAAAAAGCAAAGAGGGAACTTTTTATACTCCGTTACTTGTTTGTTTTCTACTATACTCTTTTTCTCTCTTATTTATCAAGCCATATTGCTTCCAAATCCAGTTTCATAAATGCCAGATACGCTCATCTTCATTTTCTCTCTCATTTCCTTTTCAAAAATGCGCGGCATGATTCGTCTGTTAACGATCCAGCAAGCATCCTTTCAAGTTCATCCTGCATGTTAGCCAAGGGGTTGGTGGGTGGTGGAGGCTGATATTTATCCATTTTATTGATTCTTAGGACTATTTCCCCTCCCCTATTTATTTCATGCAGTTTTCATGCACCACGGGTCAGGTCTATTTTTATCACTTCTTCCGTGCCTGTTACTGGCTCCCTTGTACTATGTGTACTCTCCTCTCACACTCTCCATCTCCGTATACACTCCCCTTACATAGTAAAGCTCCAAAAAGTATCTTCGCTCTTTCTGGCTCAGGGGCTGCTTAGTCATCGCTAGCGCGCGGTTCCTGCGCTAGCGCGTCCCGATCTGGCCAACCAGGGGGCGCCCGGGCCCACGCCTCCTTTTTTCTTTTGTTTCCTTTTTTTTGGGTCGTTTCTCGCGAAGGGTTGAAGACAAGAAATGGGTTTGTCTTGTTCTCCCATATTGGACATGCCCCGTCCCCTGCATTTGTTTACGAGGGTTAATGCTAGTTGTTGGACCCAGGGGTGGAGATGAGGAGCAAGGGGGAAGGCTGCTTGACAGCTGCAAGGGACCTATCGCCATGATGGGTTCCGCCGTCGTGTTTCACTAAGAGTACCTGGTCCCCCTTTTTTTTTTTCCCTGGGTCAAGCGTCGACCGGGCTAACGCTATGGACGTCAGAAGGTGTCAACTTCGGTCAAGGCTCCGATGAGGCGCCCTCTGCAGCAGGACAGCGTTGGGCCAGACTGGCTTCTTTCTCGTCTGCCTTCCCGAAGGCTCAAAAGTGTATATTCCGTATGGATACCTCTGTATGACCGGTGAGAAGCAAAAAAAAAAAAAAAAAGAAAGCCGAAGTATGGGGTGAGTTTATGATGGCTCTATGCAAACTCTTCTCAAACGAAAGATATAACTTCGTTGCTTCGAGGTAGATATACAACCCAGGGATTACGACTTGTCATCCTGGGCTTGTGGGGATTTTGGGGGGTTGATCGCCAAGTTCTCGTTCGCATGGGTTGGTGGTGCAGGTCTTACCACACTAACTCACTAACTCGCGGCGCTATTCGTCCAAGCTGCTCGGGTATTACTCTTGGGGACCCCCTAGTGACTCTGTACGGGAGGATGTAGATCAGGAGGAGAGGAGAGAGTGTGGGTGCAGTGGTGAACAAGCCGCAGTATATACCATTTCATCCTCCTCCAACCTCATCATCCAATCTTCAAAGACGTGGTGCAAGAGAGAAACCATACGCAGCCTGCGCGATTCTGCTGGAGAATCACCCGGTGACACGCAAACAAAGTACCTCTCTATCTTCGCAATTTTTTTTTGGGGTCTCTCAGAGAAGAGAAATGTTGCGTTGCCGTCATCTGCTGCAAGAATGAGTGTCGTCACCACAGTTCCATCCGGAACATCGCGAATGTCTTCAAATACAGCCTCATATCAACAGTTTACCCCTCCGCACCATCCTCCAGCGTCGCCTCAGCCGCCTCGTCCTCCACTCAAGAGCCCAACGTTCCCCCTTCTCTACTCGAATCAGGCTGCCAATTCGAGCGTCCCGAGCCTCTACTCGCCTGCCACCGTCAGATATTCATACTACCCTTATAAGCATGGCAGGATCTCGCCGCCAGACCAGAAGCCTATGCAGGTCTTTACCAATCGTCTCCCAGACGAGGTCTACGAATGTATCCTCTCCCATCTCTGGTCGTTGCATACCAGCTCTTGCACGGAAGGTTGCTTGACCTGCTACATGCGGGACCTGTACTCTCTGAGCTTGACAGACAGAGCGTGGGAGAAGGCCGTCAGAGGTAAACTGTAAGCTTTTTTGTATTTTTCTTTTCTTCTACTTCATACAACTTGTACACTACGTCTGTTGCTGCAGAAATAATAATAGTCAATACTGCGCTATAGATATAACAAAATTCATCTTCACGGGAGCGATTCTCCAGCTCCTCTGAAGAAGTACAAATGGAAGCGTGGCAGCCGTTTGAGGCTCCTTAGACGAACTTTGCGCGAGAGGAAGGCTCTGGCCAACATGGTCTTTGAACTCAGAGTGCCAGAGTTGGACGCCCCCCTGATGACGGGGAAACAGCATCTTGTTCTACAGGAATATCGGGATTTGGTTGCCTCAGTCGTCATGGTTTGCCCCAACCTCGAACGCCTGCTAGGACTCTCAATACCATATAACCACGAATTCGACCGGCTTACCCATGCGCTATCGACGAGGAAGAAACTCAAGGAACATGCCTGGATAATTGGCCAAAATGCAGATGTGACGGAGCGAGCACAGAATAAATCTACCGAAGTGTTGGACCAGGGCCAGGTATATCAATTTCTCAGCTACCACACGTCCTGGGCGAAGCTTGAGTCAATGGTGCTGCACTCCATGGATTCCAAGGGTATACTGGAACACGGCGTGTTTCTAAGGATGTTCAACTTCCTGCCTGCCCTACAGCACTTATCTGTCTCAGGGTTTGAAGCAGATAACTTCACAGATCGAACGTTACTCTTTCTCCCAGCATTAACCTCCCTTCGACTCGAGGGCCTTCAGGGGGTCACGGAGAATGGACTGGCACGATATATGGGCAGGCCAGAGGCAAGGGGTTTAAAGTCCTTGGCTCTGATAGAGCAGAACATTTCGTCTCTTCTTATTCTATCGAAAATTCTCGCTTCTCTAGCATCACTAGAACGGTTCGCCATAGTTCAGTCCACCGTCGTTCCATCTCTCCCAGAGGGCGGAATGGTATTCCAGCCACTCCTTGCTTCAGCATCGCTGAAATACCTCCACTGGGATGTCGCCGGACCCAATGGCGCCGATGCCCTGAACCAGATCGATACTATGCCATTTTCCAAGGTTCTGAGTACAGCAAACACGCCCAACTCGCATCTGGCCCAGAGTATCTTACACGTCGGTTTCCCGTCCCTTGAACGCCTCCGTGCACCGCTTGATATAGATCCATTGGGAGCTTTACAGAACGTTTGTCGGCCATCAAAAAACGGAGTGATTATGGTTCCTGCAGATCGCCACAATCTTCCCAGGAGTTCTCATGGGTCTCTTCCCAAACGACCCCTGGCAATGCCGGCGGGGAATAACTTATCATCAGCGCGTATACGCTCCCAGGCGCTTATAGATATGGCGGCAAAAGAGAACGACGCAGGCGTCAAAGTCATCATCACTGATCATTCCGAAGACTTTCTAACACCCGACGTACTTATACAGCCAGGATACGTGAGCTCTGAAGCAATTCTCACACTCAATAATGGCAAAACACAGACGCCTGCGCTCAAGATTCTAGAGTTCCTGATACCTGCCTGCATGGGCAGAGTAGGGATATCAAATAAGAGCAATACAACCGCTTTAACCCCACGATTTACCCTCAAACCAGATATCCCTAATTCAGATGCAGACGGCGGTCTAATAAGCCACAAACACCTCTTCGCTGCAAACCAAACCGCTCTCTTCGCCAATTGCTCCCCTTCACCCGCCCATCCCCCCCTCCCTGCCGCACAACACCACTCTAAACGAGTCAATACAAACTCTAGCTTCAGCGATGACACAGCTTCTCCTTCGACAGCTACCACAACTACTTCCTCGTCCTCCCGTTTCTCAGTATGGGGCGGATCAAATGGACGTAGTAACCACACCAGCGCCAAATCCATTAGCTCCAATCCCCCTATGCCGCCCAAAACTCCAACCTCTCCTACCGCCTGGCCCTCCACAGTTGGCAATGGAGATCAGCCGTTCTGGGCCCGAGATACGTGCAATGGCTCTTGGAACCAGAGCCATAAATCTGGCAAGGAGTGGTGGAGTCACGCTGAACGTGAACGCTATATCGGAGGTATTAAGAAAGGCAACACCTCAGCAATGTTGCTCAGCGTGAATGATATTTTCCGCTGACTTGCCCTTTTCAGTTTATATATGTATACATACCTATTTTCCTATTTGGTCTGGTCAGTTGGAGTTTGGATTGATTATAAACCCTGTTTCTCTTACTATTTATTGTCTATTTCACGAACACCTTTTTTACCTTGCCTTTTTGCCCCCGGATTTACCCAGCTTTTACCCAATCGGGAGGTTAATGTATATTTTTCTCTAATATGTACCACCAAGTGTTGTTATGGGATAGGATATGTGTATGATTGAGGTGTATATATATTTAGTTATAGTGTTTAGTCAATTAATATGCACATGACACGCATACGATCAATTTTCTCCTACTATTCGGGTCATTTGATCGCTGAAAATATGAAATTTCCCAGAATGATCAGTGGAACCTGGAAGGTTACGAGTCAAAAGTATGCATGGCAGCAGAAACGTTAAAACTGTATATCTAAAACGAAGCTGGTGATTAAGAGGGAGAGGGAAAGGCGAGACGGTGTCTCTCAAAAAATGGTTATCAGTCTTGTTGCATCTAAACACATATGCTTTAAACATATATGCCAACATTGGTATCCTTCTTCTTCGCCATTACCTCTGAAATAGCATCGACGTAATGTTCATGGCTCACTTTATTGACTCCCTTTCGCAGCGCAATCATACCAGCCTCAACACAGACAGCCTTAAGTTGTGCACCACCAAACTCATCAGTACTCCTAGCAAGTTCCGGCCAGTTTACCTTATCGTCGACCGTCATCTTACGGGAATGGATTCTCAGAATCTGGGCACGAGCTTCTTCGTTTGGTAGCGGGAACTCGATCTTACGGTCCAAACGGCCAGATCGTAGAAGGGCAGGATCAAGGACATCAATACGATTGGTAGCTGCAAGAACCTTGACTCGATCATCGGAGGCGAATCCATCAAGCTGGTTAAGAAGCTCCAACATGGTTCGCTGTACTTCTCTGTCTCCCGATTTCTCAGAATCGAAACGCTTGGTGCCAATGGCGTCGAGCTCGTCGATGAAGATAATGGCGGGAGCTTTTTCCTTGGCCAGAGCGAAACAGTCACGTACCAGCTTGGCACCATCACCAATGAACATTTGTACAAGCTGAGGACCGGCAAGTTTGAGGAAAGTTGCCTCTGTTTGGGCGGCACAAGCTCTGGCAAGGAGAGTCTTACCAGTTCCAGGAGGGCCGTACATGAGGGCGCCTGCATATAAAGTTAGCTGCTATCTGAACGTATATGGCTTCTATGAAACTTCAAATGTGATGGATATGCAAGATGCCAACCAAAGTAGAGTGACATACCTTTGGGAGCCTTGATACCAATCTTCTTAAATCTGTCTGCTTCCTTCATCGGCCATACTATGGCTTCAAGAAGTTCCTCAATTTGCTTGTTCAAGCCACCAACATCCGAGTATTGCTCAGTTGGCTTCTCGTCTACCTCCATTGCCTTCACACGACTATCGTACTCAGCGGGTAGTGTATCCAGAACAAGGTAAGAGTCTTTGTTCACACCTATCAAATCGCCAGGTTTCAACTGTTCGTGGTCGACAAGACCGATAAGTGGAAGGAAGATAGTTTGTCGTGTGGAAGTTTTAATAACCGCAGATTTGCCGACACGGGTGGCATCAAGGTCAATATTGGCGCCTTCTTCGGCTGCCTCTTCCTCCACATCAAGATCTAATAATTCCACGACATTACCAACTAGGTAGGGAAGTTGTCTAGGTAGTAAGAATTAGTCTTCAACCTCGTTAGGCGCCTATCAGCGAAATATACAAAAAGAGCACTTACCGGTTATTCTCAATCTTGTCCTGGTTCTCCTTTATCTTTTCCTTCATCGTGTTCTGCTCATGCGTCAATCGCTGGAATTCGCTCTTCATGATCCGCATGTCGTTTTCGATGAGTTTCCGTCTGTTGATAATATCCCTTGTGCTTGATCGTAGAATTTCCTCGTCTATGAGTTCCTCTTCCTCTTTCTTTTCAGCCTCTTTCATTTCCGCATCCCCGTCCTTGTCTGCCCCCTTCTTTTCACCATCCTTTCGGTCATCTTTGTGGTTCTTGTCCTCGCGCTCAAGGTCGTCGAGATCCTCTAAAGTAGACATGGCGACGAAAGTGGGAGAAGCTGCAGAAGAATAAGATCGGTTCGATGGGCTAACAAGGATATTCCCGTCCCGCTGTGTATGATACAGGCGCAGATACGCAATATGCAGGGGAGAAGCGAAAGTGTCGATTGTTGAGATTGTTGCCGCTTGGAAGCTCAAGAGCAAAGCAGCTTCTCCAAAGCTGATGCATCACGTAAGCTTGCTGTTTGCCTAGTGTGTCACGTGTCTGCTTTGGTCAACAACTTCTAAACTTTGTATTTACATCTTCGATCAATTGACCAAATTTCAAACTATAGTAGGTTAACGGTGAATAGGATCTAATGCCATCGCTTATTTAGATAGTTCCTCTTTTCCCTTCTGTACACAATGGCCCTTCGTCATGGTACTATATCTGGGCGAGCAGTTGGTCTCTTCCGTTTTTCAGGAGGCGATATCGCGATATGAAATCATCACGGTTGACTATCCAGTTGAAATCTGTTAACTCGTCGTCTGTTTATATCTAAAAAAATACACCATGTTATGGAGTACCTACTATACCCGCCACACATCCGTCTCTTCCCCGTGAAGGCGGAACGCCCATGGAGAATTCTCCAATTGTCAAATACTGGATAATTACACCGAGTCAGCTGCTACCCCCAAATTTCATATTTACCTCGTGGAACACTTACTGAGCGGAGTCCCAGGCTCAAGCTTAAACCAAATCTCCATGTCAGGCCGCTTGAGAATTCCATTCCACTTTTTTGCTGCTTGGTACCAACGATGGATTGTTTCCAGTGAGTTTCCATTTCCTGGTGCGCGGTCATCATTATTCCACCGAACCTGGTATAACTCAGAAGAGTCACCCATATGGTTTAATACAGAGAATGAGCTGGCTGGCTGGATACAGACATCTTCATTTCCGCTGGAATGCGAGCTGATTTTGATCTCACTCAGACCTTTATAGGCTTCGGGATCTTCAGCGAGTAAAGTGCGAGCGGCTTTGAACCCATCAACCAATAAGGTCTCTCCTCCACTTCCACCTGTATGTGACAGAATGTGGAACATTTGAAGCCCTGCAGGGTCTGTGAAGTATGTCGTGTCCGTGTGGGCATTAAGATGCTGCGATGTGTATGCCGTATCTTTCATCGAAAGGTCGGATGTGAAATCCCAGAAGCCTCCTATGTCAACATTTTGGTTAATCATGGTTTATATCCCTTCAGGGGGTATTCTCACCATAATGTGTAGGCCTGATAAAGGCCAGCCGTTCCAACAGTTTCTCAGTCGCTTCAGGCGTAGCTGGACTACCGTTTACAAAGCTGAAACCGAATCGATACTATAGATATAAACCGTAAGCCCAATGCTTCCCGCATGCAATTTCATAGTTATAGTTTAAAAGAGCGTACAATGTTGTCTGTCCACTTTCGCACTCCTTCATCGGACGACATCACTTCTTCATATGCCACGGTGGGGAGTGATTTAGAGGTAGTTTCGACAAACTCAAGATCAGTCCTGGATATGTAAGTAGACTGACAAAAGTAGAAGCGTCAGGGCCACTGACCTTAACCCTGGTCCATCTATGGAAGCATTGTTGGGAGATGTATGGTTTCTCAGCCATTCGTAGGCGTAAGTACTCCTATGGCCATCTCCCGCCCCTATTCCAAGTCAGATTCCCCGCTGCAAAGTGGTATAAAAATAATCATACATTCTATTTCAAGGCCATCTTTTAGCGGATTAATGGCTGCCGGTTTACTATCTTCTGGTAGCTGTTCATTGGATATATTAGTCCCAGATCCAGGGGTATAGGATAAGTATATGACCTTCACTTACAGAAAACGTATCCAGAAGCCGTTGCCTGGTCTCTGGGTGAACGCATTCATGACATTGACAATTATCCCTCAACCATATATTCGACCTATACGCCCCACACCATCAGCTCGATACCAGAGCTCTAGATAGGACTCAGTGCCTACCATTTGCGCCCTTCGAGGCCTGGAATAGGTAGAGAAACTGAAGGTACGGTAACCGAACCGTTGGCCTGGGTCTCTCCAGAAAATAGCCTGGCCTGCACTAGATTTGACAAGCGTCTCACTTTTCCGGGGCCGAAGAGCTGGGGGTATATATGGAGGTTCGGCCTATTAACTGCACGCTATTTATGCATGGTTATGTGATATCTCTGTTAATGACCAATTTCTTGAAGCCATAAAATCTTTGTAAGGGTTGCAAGATAGGAAGACTAACTAACACAGGCGTCGACAAGCGGGACAGGGCATTCCTAGGACAAGTTGTAAGTAAGGAGCTGTAGAGGTATAGCGAGATCTAAAAAATTAAGCCTTACTGTGCGGTACTCGCGGCTCGAATAAGCCAAAGGCTGTTCATCTTTATCATGTTGTATAGCTTCACGAGAACACTGACCGGTATATAATATAATTGAGAATGTCATATCATTCCATTAACAAGCGGGGCATATACATTTTAGTGGTTATTTTAACACAAGAAATAACTGGTTTAATGTCAACACAGACGAAGAACCTCCCCAATAGAATCTTCAGAGGTTCATGGCCAGATATATTTACGATGCTAAACTGATAATTGAAAGCACTACTTGGCATTTTATCGAGATATTCAACATATGCAGTTGATGTTCAAGAATAATATCCCATGTGAGCTGCAACTTTATTTCGATTCGGAGAATTTATTCTCGTTGAGATTCAGATTTGCAAACATCACTAAATATTCACCAAATCACAAGGAGCGAAGATAGCTACTATATATGTCTTGTACCCAGGACAACGATATCAAGTCCAGAGGTTCTACAGCTTGCTCTTACCCCCTACAACCCTCACAAGAGCACGGCCATTGCTCAAGACAACCTTGCCTTGTCCATTTTTGGTGACGAAAATAACCTCTTCGAACCCGTCCTCAGATTTACCTGTCCTCCACATCTCTGTCACCAGCTTATCTCCAGGTCGAACCGGAGAGGCAAAGCGAGCCTGGAACTCCTTTATGTTCTTTGGATCACTGCCTCCGAGCTTCTCAAGCACGGCATGGGCAGCCATGTTCCAACTGAAGAGGCCATGGATTATGATGCCACCAAAACCCATCTTCTTCCCTGGCACTGGATCTGCGTGAAGGGGATTATAATCGCCATTGAGACTGGTAGAGTTATGTTAGAAATGAAGGTAGTAAATATGAGAAGATATACTTGCCGATAGAGCAGGGCAGTATTATCGGTGGTCTGGTACTCATGGACTGCGTCAGGGGTCTTTCCTTTGGGTGGAGAGAAGTTGACGCTCGCAGGGCCTATAAAGCTAATCAGTATCAAAAAAACATATCTCTGGCGTATAGTAATAGAGCCTACCCTTTGGACCACCCCAGTTCCCTTGACCAATATAAAATGCACTTCCAACTACCTTCGTGTACACTTCTCCGGTCTCTTTATCCACGATCAAGTTCTCCATTTCCACGACGGTGCCAACTTTGCCCTTATCATATACGCCGATGACCTTGGATCGTAGCTCGAACTTGCGGCCTTCGCTGGTAACCGGCAAGGGTTTATAAAATGTCATTTTTCTTTGTCCATCGACGGTACGTCGGGGATCAAGGGCAGGCACTCCAGGAATGTCCCTTGAGGCTTTGCTTGAGTAAAAATCGACGACTTCTTGTGATTTGTATTTAAATGCTATGATATCCCATTAGACCACGGGGATTAAGGGAATAGTGGCGCGGACCGGTATATAAACGTACGTAAAATGATAGGATATGTGGGAAAAGCTGCAAAGTTCGGGTGTAGCTCCTGTTCAATCAGGTAGTTAGCTCCTATCTTCTATACTCAAGGGATGAGGCGTTCAACATCATATACACTTACGTAGAGAAAATGAAGTTCTTCAGCTGTGCATCCAATGCTGTTAGCAAAGAGAAGGAGGTCTCTCTTTAACCAGCTCACCTCCTCGCTGGGAAATTGGTGGCCAGCTCCTGGTCCGCTCATTCTTGCGCTTGCTAGTTGGTTGAGAGACCTCCACGGAAGTGAATATAGGGGCTAAAAACAATTCCCTCTATTAATTAGATATAATTAGATATCAGTACTGGTGGATGAAGACTTAAATACTTGAACTTCGACAGCTTCTTTGCGGGGAGCTCCTTATTTTGTTTTGTCCCGAGTTCGAGGTTTGCTCCAGCCGAGGCTTCTCTGGCAAAGTAGCCGGATTAGTAAGCAGAGCCGCATTAAGAAAAACTGAAAGATACAGAAAGGGAGGGAAATAGTTGAATAGAGCCTTCACTATGCTTGAGAATGGAAACTATGAAATAAAAAGTATGCCACTAAACTGAAAAAAAATCGGTTAGACTAAGCATCTACTCGAGGGTATCAATTGCAAATCGAGGAGCTTTATAAAATCGCCGTTTATATCATCATCTTCTCCTTTTATAGCCCGATCAATTCATAACATGCCAGATTCATTTCCCAACGCCATTGCCATCTTGCTAGTCAACTTTTTTCTCAACTCATACAATCTGTAGTAAAAGAAAGGGGAGAAAAAGGTGTCCCATGCAGGTCCGAATCGATTTTAGCATAAAACAAACGAAAAATGAGGGCGAACAATCACGCGATTTAGCACATCCTGTACTGGCAGAGGCCCTGAGCATTACGAGTGTTGTCCTGAGCATCAAACTCAAAGCCTATGGTGATATCGAGATCACGCTTGTTCTTCTGGTTTGGTCTGTTCTCCAAAAAGCCGGTGACCGATTCTTGGGCACGGATGGTGAGGACGTCACGTAAGTAGAATACGGTCTGTTTCCAGTGGGTGTATTTGGCGTGTGGGCCGGTTGAAAAGTGGACGGGCTTGTGGCAGGCCGTGAAGTCGATATCGAACCAGGCGATGAGGGCGTGGATGTAGTCATCGCGTCTTGCAGTGAGGCTGAATGGGACTTTGAACGACAGGTCCGCAGTAGTGACGGTGTAGAGGTCGAGAGTGATGATGGCACAAGGGTCGCTGACCAAGGCCTTGAGCTCAACAGTATCGACGAGGGGCTCGGTGAGAGCAACATCCTTCATGGCAGAATAGTCGAAGCCGTAGACATTGTCCCAGACTGATGAATGGTTAGCAGTTGCATCATTGGACATAGAAGGTAGATAAACATACATCCAATCTTCTCTTCCTTGTAATCGCCATCCTCGATGGCTCCAAGGTAGATGGTGGCCTTATCTGGAAAGATCAAGCCATTAGGGTTGAGATAGTTGTCTCTGGCGTAGAGAACGGTATCCAACATGGACTCGTAGAGAAGAAAGTATCCCATCCACTCTGAAATAATGATGTCGACCTTGGGGAAAGGGAGCTCTACCTCCTCCATCTTTCCCTGAAGAAGGGTAATTTTGTCTGACATTCCGTTTGCCTGGACGATCTCGCGGGCCTTTCCAATGATGGAGGACATGTCGACTCCGATAACATGCTTTGCACCAGCCTTGACAGCAAACCTATCATATATACTCATTGATTAGTCACTATACCTTTGCTTTAGAGATAAATCAACACATACATGCTGAGAATACCGGTTCCACAGCCAACATCCAGAACCACCTTGTCCTTGAAAAGGTGTTTGCTATTGTAAATAGCATCACGGTACGAGCGGGTTCTCACTTCATCTTTCTATAACAGTCCACATTAGTATATACTCCCTTTATGAATTCCAGAATTGATCCAAACTCACAAGCATCTCTTCGTGAATTCCTTTATTATATCACCACCATTAGCTCAACATTCATCAACTCCTCTCTTTATATGCTATAGGTGGGGTATTTATTACCATAATGATCGTAACTAAGAGAATAGTTAGCAATGCTATCAAATATAAGAGAAGGAAAGCCATACCTTGTGAAATAGCGGACCTCAGCATGGTCCATTCCAACCATCCTATCTGCGCTAGAGGCAGTGAAGCCATTGTTATCTGCTGCACTATCCATGACTGCGAGCGAGGGGGAGGTATCTGGTCAAAATAAGACAGATGAAAGAATGATTTCAAAGGGTCCTTGCAACAGGAAACGACCTCGAAATCGAAATCGTCTGTGACAAAGAAAGAGACAGGAAATTCCCACAGGCTGAAAAGTCGGGCCTTTTTACTCTCTCTTAAAGGCTTTTTACTTATCTTTCCCTTCTTGCTCCAAAAAAAAAAAAAAAAAAAAAAAAAAAAAAAAACTAAAAAAGGGCGGGAGACTTTGCAATGTTTGCACTTGATGACTTATCGCACTCTAGTGATATAGAAGTCACACTAACCTTCTTTCAACAAACTAGGGCAATTAGTTTAGTGGTATAACGTCCGTTTTGCATATGAAAAACTGCAAACCTACGGAAGGTCGTGATTTCGATTATCACATTGTCCAGTTCTTTTTTTATTTTTTCTTTATCTTAACTGATCCAGTATGTCTCACACGGCCTTACCATACATAGTATCGTATATATTGCGGCCTTATCTTTCCTTTTGGTGTTTTCAGTGAGCTTCGCACGCACAAAAGTTCCCACGCCTTCACACAACTACGCAGCAACTTCGCTTAACCCATGTAACTACAGAGAAGTCCCAGTAATACAAAGTGCCTTTGCTCCCTTAAATCCCCATTTCCATCGTTTTCCCTCTCTTATATCTTCTTTCTCTGTCTTTATCTATGTTCATCTACAAGCCCATATCTGCCGCCTTGATATCCCCTATCAATATAAATATCATTTTGAGTCCGCCGCTCTATAATGGCTAGGAAGAAGCTAGACTCCAGAGAACCCGAAGGTTTCAGTAGAAGAAGTTTGGCTCTAATAAGTCCTCCGTTAGTAAAGAAAGGGTATAGAGTGAATTGTAGCCTGGGGAATATACCATAGGGAGGCTTAATTGACACAAACACCCTCGGAATCCAATAGTGATTCAAAAAAAGAAAAAAAGAAAAAAGGCTGACGAGAATTGGAGTGGAACTGAGACGGCTCTACGTATATTTCCATAGAGATCGGAGCCGGGGGAGCTGGAGTGGTTGGACAAAGCTGTGTTTGCTTCACTGTCGCTATCAGTGTCGCCGTTGCCCCCGTCACCGGAACCACGGCAACGCTGCCCGTACCGAGACATAACGGGAAGGGGGAAGTTGGCAGTGGGAATAGAAATATTAGCCCATCATTGGTAGTGTACATACCGTCGTAATGATGACAAGCATATAAATGGGCACTAGTAAGATAACTCTAGAAAATCCCATTTATATCTATCCCTTGCTTCTTGACTCCTCCTCCTCCTCTCTTCTCATCTTATATTTCAACTTTCTACTTTATCAGACTCTTCTCCCTGCGTCAACGAGATAGTCCTTGGTTTCTTCTCTTCTCCCGAAATATAACTTCTTCGTATAGTTATATCTCAGCCCGTTGTTTCCCCCTATCTGTCATGACTTGGACCTGGGATAAAGGAGATACTTCCATTGGAATGAGAGCATTTAGTGGTAAAGCCCCTTCAACGCGTACCGTGATTCTCAACACTTTATACCAAGGCACCAGGCAAGTATAGCTCCTTACCTAGGTAATGGCCAGTGAAGGCATCGCTTTACGGAGCCTGAGCATGAGGAGCTCCCGATGAAGAAGATGCTTCATTCCCTAAGGGCAGACGTTGTTGTCTCTGTCACTTCCCCCCCTCTATATATTATGACCTGGCTAACAGAGAATCCCACTGGTTTTAGGTGTAAGTCCTTAGCGGCAAGAATGGCTTTATACAGGACTACGCGTACGCGAACGGCCGGGGGTATAAAAGACGCGCCATTTAATAAAGAGGCTCCTGACTTGTAAGGCTAGCTCCTTTCTTCTTTTTTGATATCTTTTGATATCTCGCAGCTAATCAAAGCAAAGCATACAGGCGCAAGTTATCGGTGGTGAATATAACATTTGTTAGGCAAGCGCTTCCCTAGTTAATCATACAACCATGTTATTGTACCAAACTGCACTATGATAAAATAACTTAAACGGATCAAAAAAAATAATTACCAAAGGCTGCCGGCCCCTATGGAGGGGAGCGCCAATGTGAAAATCGCTGACATCCTGAAGCTGTGGAAGCGCCTTTTGCCTTGATTTTATTAAT
Source organism: Microsporum canis CBS 113480 (assembly GCF_000151145.1). Classification (NCBI taxonomy): domain Eukaryota; kingdom Fungi; phylum Ascomycota; class Eurotiomycetes; order Onygenales; family Arthrodermataceae; genus Microsporum; species Microsporum canis. Next base: position 1,913,963 of record NW_003299169.1, on the reverse strand, counting down.
GCAGAGTGACTTTGGCTAATAAAGATAATCTGACAAGGAAAACCAACGCTCAAGGGTGGTCATTGACGGTCAATATAAATAGCCTGTCGGCGGACTATAGCGCAATAGCAACTTGGCTTGACAAGAAGTACCGACATTTCTGGGTATAGAAATGGGAAGCATAAGATATAATATATAACGTTATATCAAAAGCAGGTGGGCCAAAAGGACAGAAAGGCCTAGTGTCTAATGGTATGTGCATTCCGTAGAATATCCAAAGCCTAGCTAACTGCTAAACTTATGGAGTAGATTGCGGACACCAGGAGATAAGGCTAGTGTCTCGTTATCCGGGTCATTTTGATCTCGATATATGCCGAAGCATTCATCGGATACCAACATGTCATAATGAAGACTGCACCGGGGGAGAAGGGACCGAATTTGTTGAGGCCGTCTTTGTTGAGTATAACTGGAATGACAGCTAGATGGATGATGATGATTAGTGAAGTGAAAGCAAGATGTAGGGGGGGGTGGGCTGCTAAAACTGCACAATGTGGTAGCCTTAGATGGCAGAGGTCATGTAGACTGGGTAGCTAGTTATGGAAGCAGGCGGAACTGCTGTATGAACAGACCCAGGAAGGCTCGTAGTACGTACGTAAGAACAGAGTGCTAGTAGGAAGGAGATTGGTAGGCCGAGTGATGATAATCATACTATGTACTCGTTAGGTATCGGACACTCGCTTAGGTAGGGATTTATATTGTTATGCGAGGCCTTCTGCATCCTTATTAATAAACTACTGTACTTTACGAATGTCCTGCTGGACTATAGCCGAGTGGCTAATTGATCCTTTAAATGTCGGCGATATGAAAGGGGCGGCCCATCTGTATTTTTCGAGCCACCGGTCGAAACACGCCCAGTCCTTTTTTTTCCGTTTCTAACAGAACCCGTACCAATTCTAACAATGCTATTGCAAAAGACACCATTCGATTCCCTTTAATTGAATATACCCTCCTTTGCTATGATTATGTTCTGCTGTTTACCATTTGGGCCTTCTCGTGACTAATATATATGCATTCTTTGCTAGCCATATTACTGAAGGAGTCTAGGTTGCCCTTGTTGATTTACGAACTATGTGATATATACTCTGTTCGATCGCCTATGCCCCCGACGAAGTAACCTTGGAACATAGGGGTGCGGTATAGGTGGTGGTAGGTTGAAGCTAGAGAGAGCTAGATTAAGGAGAGGTAGGGATACGAGTAAGATATGTAGTGGAATAATGCTCCTTGGTTGGATGTTTCTGCCATCTTTCCTAGAATCCCCTCATTGTTGTATTTTCGTAAAACATAAGGAATTTCACCTGATAAATGGGAGAATTCACATAACTGCTTGTAAAGCGGCCACATCCTGATACTAGACCTGGGACGGAGTCGAAATATCGTATTCAGTCGAGTCCGTTTTGCATATGAAAAACTGCAAATCTACAAAAGGCTGTGATTTCGGTTATCAATTGTCCATTTCTTTTTTCGTCTTTTTTCCCTTTTTGAATTCTTATATTTTATGTTCATGGGTTCTTTTTATTACTTTCGTCGCAGTTCCCAGACAGCTTTAGGCTACTTAGGAAGAAAGGGGCTTGTTGTATTCTGTTCACTGCCAAGGCGGATCATCTTTCTGACTATCAACAAGTGTAGAGAGCTTCTTTATCCTCTGTAGCAACCATGAAGCCTACCAGGATACCCTTCTCTCGATGGATTCTGGCCCTTTGTGCCTGGATAGCCTTCATCGATATTACCCAGGCGTCCCTTGGTGACAGACTGCCAGAGTTTAAAGACTGTCTCGAGGTTGGCTATCCCCTGCCTGGTTTGAAGGCTGAGAAGTTATGGCTGACTTGTTGGTTTGTGAGATAGAACTGCAAGAAAGAGCATTGCGACTCGGGACAGGTTTCTCTCCGTAAGTCTCTCCTCCACCCTGTCCGGTTTGTCCTATCTTTGGGTCCCTACAAAGCTAACAGATGAAGCTTGAGCAGCGATACACCTCCGGCTCCTGCTCTGGGACTGTCCGTCGAACTGCGATTACGCCTGCCAGCATGTCGTAACCAACCAGAGGGTGGCCAGGGACCCCCCGATGCTTCAGCCGGTCGTCCAGTACCACGGAAAATGGCCCTTCCACCGAGTCCTGGGCATCCAGGAACTCTTCTCCGTCCTGTTCTCCCTATTCAATTACCTCGCCCACTACCGTGGTATACAGCAAGTGAAGGAACGCATACCTCAGTCCTACTCTCTACGCAAGTACTACCTCTGGTTCGGCTACATTGGGCTCGTGAGCTGGACGTTCAGCATGGTCTTCCATACTAGGGACTTTCCCTTAACGGAAAAGCTTGACTACTTCGCAGCCGGGGCTAGCGTGCTGTACGGCCTATATCTGGCTGTGGTGAGGATATTCCGTCTGGACAAGCTGCGCCCACACTACAAGCCGTCACTTTTACGGGGGTGGACTCTCTTCTGTGCGGTGTTATACACCATGCACGTCTCGTACCTTAGCTTCTGGTCCTGGGACTACACGTACAACATGGCTGCCAATGTCGTGGTAGGCATCGTCCAGAATCTGCTATGGACTGGCTTTAGCTTCAAGCAGTATAAAAGGTATATGAAGTCTTGGACGGCGTGGCCCAGCATGATTGTTGGATGGGTGATTTTAGCCATGAGCCTTGAGCTACTTGACTTCCCTCCGATTGGCGGGTTAATCGATGCCCACAGCTTATGGCATTTAGGCACAGTTATCCCCACCATATGGTGGTATGCGTATGTTCTACCCTGGCCTTTCTTCTGCATCCTTTCTCCCCTCTCCTACTGACCATCGTCTCCTCCTTCCCAACAGGTTCCTTATCCGGGACGCAGAGTTTGACATCACCGAGAAGCGCTTGCGTGCTTGAGTTTTATCTACATAGATCTATGATGTCTTTAATAAATATATATACCTCCATTTCTGCATAGAACTGCCAAAACAAACATAAATTATACTATGTATACCTGATGTGCTGTACATTAGCCTCTATCGTCTTCTTCCCGGCCCTTAAAACCCCTATCTTATATATGCATTTCCCCAATTGCAAGGCAACCTGCAGCAATGTGAAAGCTTTTCACACTAATTAACTTGCGTGGGTGCAAACACGCCAAACACCAAAAGAAAAGCCCCCACGCTTTCTCAGCTGATTTGTTTTCCCCTCGTCCCCGCCGATTTATATATAAGAGCAAGCGAGCTCTGCCTCTGCCTCCAAAACCACCAACTCTCAACCTCTTGAATCGTTGCAGAGGATAAGAATATATTACCAATGGCTTCCGCAGAGATGCAGCAGGCTATCAACGAGGCCGCTTCGGCCTATACCAAGCCTGAAGGAAAGATATTTGAATATGGAACAGCTGGAGTAGGTTTCGCAGGTCCCCTTGTCCATGTAGCGTATAACCATGGAAGAATGCGTTCAATAGGCTAAACCGTTCTGTGTTTAATCTAGTTCCGTATGAAATCGTAAGGCAAAAGGCATATCTAGACGTACCATCCTGTGGTCTAACGCGATGCCATAACAGAGACCTCCTCAACACTGTCGTTTTTGCGGTAGGACTATTGGCCGGTCTGCGCTCGAGGAAGCTCAACGGACAGTATATTGGTGTCATGATCACAGCCAGCCATAATCCGGCTGATGACAATGGTGTCAAGTTGGTCGACCCAATGGTATGTGATCCGGCAGTTTAGTTATTCCTCGACAGTGACTAATATGGATATCTTAATGTAGGGCGAGATGTTGGAGGTAGGATAAACCTGAAGTCCAGAGGGTGGAATATTTGACTTACCACTCTCCTTTTTTTTATCAGGCTGAATGGGAGGTCTATGCTACTAGATTGGCAAACGCTCCTTTAGGAACTCTGGGGGAGGAATATGCCAAGCTCGTCCAGGAAATCGAGATTAAGATGGACAACCCTGCGCGTGTCGTCTTTGCGCGAGATACCCGAGCTTCTGGAGCTAGGCTTGCGACTGCGCTTAGTGCAGCTATGACCGCTTCGGAAGTCGAGTCGACCGATTTTAAGTATATGACTACTCCCCAGCTTCACTACATTGTTCGATGCAAGAACACCCTGGGTACTCCTTACGAATATGGAGAACCAACCGAGAAGGGCTACTACGAGAAACTCAGCGAGGCATTCAAGAAGGTTATGAAGGGCCGCACGACTACCGGTTCAGTGACTGTTGACTGTGCCAATGGTGTTGGTGGTCCAAAACTTGCGGAGCTCGTCAAGTTCATACCAGCTGCCAAGGATGGTGGGTTAGATATCAATGTTATCAATGACGATGTTATTAATCCTGACAGACTAAACTTTGAGGTACCTACAATATCCCTATTCATAACTCAAGGAAGATAGTTAACACGGAGAACACAGTGCGGAGCAGACTACGTGAAAACAAAGCAACGTGCTCCCCCTTCGTCCAAAGCCGGTGGACAGGAAAGGTGTGCCTCGCTTGACGGAGATGCTGACCGATTAGTTTACTATTATATGGATGCTAGTGGTGTCTTCAGGCTCCTTGATGGTGACCGCATTGCCACTCTAGCTGCCTCCTTCATCGGTGAGCTTGCAAAGAATGCAGGAGTTGCCAGCAAGATCAAGATCGGCGTTGTCCAAACTGCCTATGCCAACGGTTCCAGTACCGAATATATTGAAAAGGTCCTTAAGCTCCCTGTCGTCTGCACGCCTACCGGTGTCAAGCATCTCCACCATGCTGCAATGAGATTTGACGTTGGTGTTTACTTCGAGGCCAATGGACATGGCACCATCACTTTCTCCGAGCACGCTCTGAAGACCATCAAGACGGCCGAGCCCCAATCCCCGGCCCAAAAGTACGCATTGGAGAGCCTTGTTGCACTCACAGACCTTATTAACCAGGCAGTTGGAGATGCGCTCTCTGACATGCTCTTGGTTGAAGTCATCCTCGCCCACAAGGGTTGGACCTTGAAAGAATGGGTTGCAACATACACCGACCTGCCTAACCGACTCGTCAGGATCGAAGTCCCAGATCGTTCTATATTCAAAACCTACGATGCTGAACGGAAACTTCAATCTCCTGCCGGTATCCAGCAACGTATCGATGATCTTCAATCACGTTATAATAAGGGTCGAAGCTTTGCTCGTGCCAGCGGCACGGAAGATGCAGTTCGAGTATATGCTGAAGCCGCCACTCGGTCAGAGACCGACGACCTAGCTAACCGTGTTGCAGCTGTTGTCCAGGAAGCTGGCAAAGCTGCTGCTGGGCAGTGATTGTTTGCTTTCTGCCTTTTCTTCCCCCCCCAAAGGATGATGATCACTCTGGTTTGTAATCACGACTTTTCTCTTATGAGATTATTTCCTCCCCCAAAAACGGATATTATAAACTCCTACAATATTGAAATGGTTTTACTGGGTTTTTGATGAGACTCAAAAAAAATCTTTACCTTTGATTTTTTTAATGTTTGTTGATGGAACAGCGTTCGGCTTCTTTTTATTCTTATAAAATGTCTTGTCCCATTTGGCTGGGCAGCACTCATTACCATGAAGGATGGCATCAATACCAGGAGTACATCCTATGGTTAATCACCCGGAAAAGAAAAGCATCTAAACCGAACTCCGGGTTGTTGTTTGCTATGCCCTTCCAGCTTTCAACTGGGCATTCCCCCTTTTTCTAGACAAATATTTATATACTGGTTGGTAGTTAGCTAGAAAAGATTTTATGCTTTCAAAAAATATACCATGTCCTCTAAAAATTTTGCACAAATAATGTAGAAGACTCTAGAAATACGAAATTGACCATGTAAATCGTAAAAACCTGCAACATTGAAAGAAGAAATTAGTTTTACAGATCACTTCTCCTCCCGGTCCATGTCATCTCTACTCCTCTTCGAATCTCCCTTCCTCCGTCCTCGAAGCGTGGCGCCCTTTGTCCCTCGCTTCTCATGGAGATCTTTCATCTCCGTCACTGCCATTCGCTGAGCATCTCCTACTCTGTCACTCAGTACCATAACCTCCTCCTTTTCAGTTTTATGCTCAGGCAGCTGCTTCCCCAATGCGACCTCGATCCGCTGCCATATCTCAACCTCATACTGCGTAACGATGCTGATGGCACGCCCGCTCCTGCCTGCACGAGCAGTACGGCCAACACGATGAATATACGTTTTGCTATCGGATGGAAGATCAAAATTCAATACCAGATCCACAGCAGGGATATCAAGGCCTCGCGCAGCAACATCGGTGGCTACTAGGATATTTCGACTTCCGGATCTGAACTTGCCGAGGGCCCCAAGCCGGGCAGATTGGGATAGTTGGCCATGCAGAGGGATTGCGCCGAATCCTAGGGCGCGCAGAAGGATGGCAAGGCGTTGTGTTTCGTTCACGGTTCTGGTGAAGATTATGGTCGATTGGCCAGGGAACTCGTTTAAGATGTGAACAAGATAAACATCCTTGTACTTGTGGGGGATGAAAATATAGGATTGGAGGAGCGTTGAGACCGTTTGATATTTGTTCGAAGATATTGAAACGCGTAGAGGGTTTGAAAGTGAGGCGCGCTGCAGAGACTCGACCTTGGAGCTTAAAGTCGCGGAGAAGAGGTATGTTCGGCGCTCTCGGGGAAGAACTTTTAATATCTTGTCCAGCACAGGGCCGAAATCCAAGTCGAGTAGTCGATCTGCTTCGTCCATCACAAGGTACTTCAGGTTGCGCAGCGAGAATCCTTTTGTGTTCTCTAGATGGTCAAGAAGTCTTCCAGGCGTCGCAACGATAATGTGTGGTTTTTTTCCCAGAGAAATTGATTGAGATATCATGTCCATTCCTCCTACTATAACGGCGCATCGGACTGAAATAAGCGAACCTAAGGCCTCAAATGCTTCCGATATCTGCACAGCCAATTCTCGAGTCGGTGCCAAAACTAGCCCAAAATAGGGCTGTGGCTTTTCCATAAGGGCTACAACGACACCGATAACCTCATTAGCTTGCTGCAGCTCTATAACATATAAAATCAAATTTGCAGAGGAAGCTCACTTACCTTGAAGAATTGGTAATGCGAAAGCCGCAGTCTTCCCGCTTCCTGTCTCTGCTAACCCCACCAAATCCCTTCCTTGCAGTGCCAGAGGTATAGATTCAGCTTGAATCGGGGTTGGAGCTTTATATCTAAGGGAGGTACATGCGTCACACAGCGAATCTATGATTCCTAAATCCTTGAATGATTTCGGTGCCTTTGCGTCTGCATGTTCCTCGCTGCTTTCTTCAGGAGCTTCCTCCCGGCGCTCCGAGGTTGAAGGCACATCATCGGGGGCAGGCTCCGAGGACGTATGGGACAATTTCCTCCGTTTAACATTCTTCACAGCTGACATCTTCTGCATTTATATTCCCGGAGTTAGCAGAGACTGCTTGAAATTATTTACATTCGTTCAATTTTCTATCAAATAAGAAAAAAGAAACTTTGAAGATTCAAACATTTTAGAGTTTCGGAAACCGTAGAATAAATGATCCGATATCAAGATAAAAAAAGTTCACTCAAAGAATGCGGTTTGAAGAAGATATTGAAATATTCAAATCATTTTCATAGCTTTGTTGTACCTTTGATCTCTGGCGATTTTCTTAGAATATGGCGAAAAGACGTGTTAAGAAACGGACTCATGTCCCTCCGCCGCAGGCCCGCGCTCCGGCCACCAAGAATGGAGCTGCCTCAATGAACAGGTCCCCTAAGAGCATGGTAATTCGAATTGGTGCAGGACAGGTTGGCTCAAGCATGAGTCAATTGGCTAAAGATGTTCGATCAATGATGGAGCCAGATACCGCAAGTCGTTTGAAGGTAGGACTATACGCTAGCTCAATGTTTTACCACTTTAGATGCTGATAATTTCAACAGGAGCGAACAAAGAACAGATTGAAAGACTATACCGTCATGACTGGCCCTCTTGGAGTCACCCACCTTCTACTATTTTCTAAATCAAGCAATGGGAATTCGAATCTTCGCATTGCCCTCACACCTCGCGGCCCCACCCTAAATTTCAGGATCGAAAACTATTCCCTATGCAAAGATGTCATAAAAGCATTGAAACGACCAAGAGGCCTAGGGAAGAGCCACACAACCCCTCCGCTATTGGTTATGAACAACTTTATGTCCTCAAAAGAGGGAGCATCTTCTGAGAAAATACCAAAACATCTAGAATCTCTTGTCACCACGGTTTTCCAATCCCTTTTTCCTCCTATTTCCCCTCAAACGACACCCCTTGCCTCAATTCGTCGTATTATGTTACTCGACAGAGACCAGTCATCAAAAAAGGACACGGACGAATCCTTTATTATAAACCTACGTCACTATGCTATCACAACAAAACGAATCGACTTATCTAAGAGGATAAGGCGGCTTAACCCAAAGGAATACCGTGGTAAAGAGAAGGATAAAGCTGTTCCAAATCTGGGCAAATTAAATGATGTTGCAGACTACTTACTCAGCGCAGGCGGTGATGCTGGTTTTACATCTGCAAGCGAGACTGAGATGGACACGGACGCTGAGGTAGAAGTTTTGGAATCCACAACTAGGAAAGTTTTGAACAAAAAGGACCTTCAACGAATGAAGGAAGGCGGGTCCAAATCAGGCCGCAGCTCCGGATCAAATGTTGAGAAGAGGGCAGTGAAGTTGGTGGAATTAGGGCCTCGCATGAAACTAAAGCTGATGAAGGTAGAAGAAGGACTATGTGGCGGAAGAGTTATGTGGCACGATTATGTGACCAAGACGAGAGAAGAAGCCCAGAAATTGGACGCATCTTGGGAGAAGAAGCGAAAAGAAAAAGAACTTAGGAGGAAGATACAAAAGGAGAACGTCGAAAGGAAGAAAGCCTTAAAGGCAAAGACGCCACGCGAAGGTAAGGATGACGAGGAGGATGATTCTGATGAAATTGATGACGAAGATAATTGGGACAGCGAAGATTTCATCCATGAAGAAGAAGAGGAAGAAGAAGCGGGGGAGGAGGATGTGGAAATGGAAGAAGAGGAAGCTTAGATTATCCTGCTCTCAATCATTTATCACTAAGGATACCCTTTGTATATAATATTGACACCTTGAAAAGTTACAGCAATCCAACAATGATGATAATCTAATATATCTTAGCTCAGAATATAGCAGTTGAGCTGGTATACTTGCGTGGATTACTATTCCAGTCTCGGTTTCTCCCTAGACTGACCCTATATATGGTAAGACGTAAAGCTGAGATTTTTCATTTGTATTGTAATGCAGACTCATTATAACCATTACGTAGGGTTAAGCCCAGTCATTCTATCAAGCCTTTCCCATACTCTTAAGCTTCTTTTCGACAAGCCTGTCAACCATCTTTTCCAGTGCAGCTGAATCCCCACCTGTCTGCCCCTCAAAGTACCCTTGCACCGTCTTCTCAACATATTTGCCGACCAAATCAATCTCAACGTTGATGGTGTCGCCAGGCTTCTTCTTTGCAGTGACAATCCTTTCCTGTGTGTAGGCGATTAACATCACTTCCCACCAACCATCCTCACCATCTTTAACCTTGGTGATCGTTAAACTAGTGCCGTCAAGAGCAATGAATCCTTTTTCTACAACATATCTCAGAAGGCTCCTGTCCTTGGGTTGCATCCTTAAGATTAGGGAGTTGCCATCCGGTGTGACTGAAAGGAGCTCTGCGGTGGTATCTACATGACCCTGAACAAAGTGACCTCCCATTCGAGTAGTAGCTAGCACAGAGCGTTCAAGATTGACGTGTGATCCGGCCTTGAGAGACCCTAGGTTTGTTCGTCGTAGCGTCTCAGGGGCAACTCCGACCTTGAATGACGATTTGTCGAATGATGTTACAGTCAGGCAAGTGCCTGGGTGTTTCAGTTAGTTGTTGGTAAAATCTTTCTTCCTATTGGCATCGGAGAAAACATACCATTGACACATATACTATCCCCGAGTTTGGTGTCGGTAAGTATCTCTTCACAATCTGAAATTGTCAAGGATGTCCCGCCCCCGCCTGTGGAGGAGTCATCTTGGGGGTCGAGCGCCGTGACAGCTTGGAAAAAGCCAGTTAGCGTTGTACATCACCACTGTAAATGGGAAAACATACTGCCGACTTTCTCTACCAGACCAGTGAACATGATGGGCCAGTGATTGCTTGTTTAACAGACAAATGTATTGCAAATGAAGAAAAAGGTACAAGCTTGTCGGGGAGCCGACGCCGCGGTCGGAAGTGGGGCCGCGCTTGCGTCTTTGATGCAGTTTTCGGTAGTTGAATAGCCGCCTGACTTTACCGCCGATTTTGTGGACGTTACGTTCTACCTGCATGAATACAGGTTCGGGGCTGATAAACATCAATTTACCTAAACCAACGAAAGAGTTTTGCATCTCATATTTTATGAGAGCAGGATGAAGTCGTACCGTATTCTACGTCGCCTTGTCAAGGTGGATAAGCTCCCAAGGTTCACCAACAACATAGCTATCACAGCAGCATGTAGGGGCTTTTCGACTGCTGTCCCTTCAGCCGGCACGCTTCCTCTAGCCGGTATACGGGTTTTGGATATGACTAGGGTTCTTGCTGGAGTAAGCTGATCATATTTGCTATGATTTGTGAGCATATTCTGTTTGATCCGAACATGGAATTGATGGTGGTGTATAACTGCAGCCCTACTGTACTCAAATACTCGGAGATTTAGGGTGAGTGTTGGTTCTCATAGTTTTAGGAAGCGTTTTATTTTATTTGGCTGACAATATCTTGTCTAACTGAATAGAGCGGAGGTGGTCAAGATCGAACATCCAACGCGAGGAGACGACACACGAGCATGGGGCCCTCCATATGCAAAATACACAGATGATGCAAAAGAAGGCCCGGGGGAAAGTGCATACTACTTAGCTGTAAGCTATGTGAAACTTTGACATGGCTTGAGATGAAGCTGTTAATTGTGCAAACAGGTCAACCGAAACAAAAAGTCAGTTGGGTTATCGTTTGCGCATGAGTCCGGCATCGAGATCCTCCATAAGCTTGCAAAGGAGAGTGATGTGTTTGTGGAGAACTATATCCCCGGCTCATTGAAGAAATATCAAATGGACTACGAGTCCCTCCGAGCTATAAACCCGAAATTGATCTATGCTAGCATTACTGGCTACGGGCAAACAGGACCATACAGCCAACGTGCTGGCTATGACGTGATGGTTGAAGCGGAGATGGGATTGATGCATATTACCGGATCGAGAGACGGGCCTCCAGTAAAGGTTGGAGTTGCGGTAACAGATCTAACAACTGGTCTATATACGTCGAACGCCATCATGGCCGCACTTATTGCTCGGGGTAGAACTGGGAAGGGTCAACACATTGATGCTTGCTTGAGCGATTGCCAAATAGCGACGCTAACAAACCTTGCAAGCTCGGCGCTTATTAGTGGGAAGAAGGACTCTGGAAGATGGGGAACAGCTCATCGTAAGTTGAGATCAAGTAAATTAAGTTCAAATTCATAGTTACTGACCCAACTGGCAGCTTCCATCGTTCCATACCGAAGCTTTAAAACGAAAGACGGCGACATTCTCCTTGGCGGCGGAAACGACAGACTCTTCGGTATTCTATGTGATAGACTGGGTCATCCGGAGTGGAAGACAGACGCTCGTTTCATTACGAATGCCCTGCGTGTTAAAAATCGGGAGATCATCGACAAACTCATTGAAGACCTCACAGAGCAGAGGACAACCAACGAATGGTTGGATATCATGGAAGGCAGCGGTATGCCCTATGCAGCCGTAAACGATATACAGGGTGCTCTAAACCATTCTCATGGTAAGTTGCTGCACATGGTTGTTTTGATTAATTTGTCTAACATATCTACATAGTACTTGCTCGAGGAATGGTACAGGAAGTCGACCATCCAGACTGCGGACCTATCAAACTCGTTAATACTCCGGTTAAATACTCTCATGCTACACCGGGTATTAGATCACCACCTCCAACGCTTGGGCAACACACTGATGAGGTACTATCCAGTGTTATGGGCTACAGTAAAGAAAGGATAGCCCAGTTAAAGGCAGACGGGGTTGTTTCATAGGGTACCTTTTCAAGATTTAGGGGCTTAACATTTACCGACATCTACGTAGAAGATAAAAATCTATAGACATACAGCCTAGATTTCCTTAGTCAATGATATCTATAAGTATACTTGTATCTTTGAAGAATACACTCAATATTTATATCCCTTTCGTCTTCTTCTTGCCCCTTAGATATATCTGTTCACGTGACAACACTGGGCCTTCAAGTCAAATTTGCCCTGAAGAGACATGATAATTCTCCTTCTCATGCCATACATCATACTAAACTGAAGAGAAGATAGAACATGTTTTATCTGTTGTTCTCATCGGACATCCTTTCTACATAACCCGAAATCTGTGCAATATCCAGTACAGTGAACGGCTTTTCAAAGTTTTCCCTTTTCTTTTCTCGCCCTCGAGCCACATTTCCGACCCTCGAAGGCACAGTACATATAGCGCAACTGGCCTATCACTTCAATTAATGTGGATAAAAACGCTGTTGGGCTTGATTAGGCTCTACATTGCTTACTGATTTTATCATATAACCATGGGCTCGAATGCCGAATGCGCTGCCATGCCCCCGCCACCCATGGTGCCCTTGACGACAGATACCAGTTCAAACATGATCAATGAGACACAGAATACGCAGGTATCGGATATGCAGACTGAGGCTATCATTCTTTCACAGGAAGGGATGGATAATCAAGCTCCCATACCGTCTATGACCTATGCATCCAGTTCGAGCGAACTGTCGTCGGTGTCGTCGATATCCGCTCACGAGGGTTTCAGCTCAACAGTGATTGCGACTGGTGACATTCCAAATATTGAGTCAAAGGAATATAATTTACCACCGACTAAATCTGAGCTCTCGTTAAAATATCCAAATTCTTTCACGGGGTGGAGAAATATCGCACCTGCTCCGTCCCCTGCAGCCGTGCTATCACCATCTATAACTGCTACTACTACTACTGCTGCTGCTACCGCTACTATAGGAGCCGTTCGAAATGCTGAAGGGGTCGAAGTGCACCTTGCATCGACACCAAAGACGAGCCCTTCCAAGCCGGCCCCACAACGTCGTAGAACAATGGGGGGTGCGAAATCGCGGAATACTCGAAAATCCGGTCGCCACGACGATGATGAAGGGGTCATCAAAGCAGAGGATTCGGACTCTGATGAATCTTCTGATGCACAGCTAACGACCACACAAACGAAATCAGGCCGTCAGATCCATAGGCCAACAATGTTCACTCCGGAGCAGAACCAACCGAAATCCGCAAGTCCCGATGCGAGTCAGCAGCAGCAACAACCACCACCACCACGGAAGCGGAGGCGAGTGTATCGCAAAGGCAAAGAAGCTAACGTGGTATGTCTTCGTTGCGATAGAGGGCATAGTCCGAAGTGTAATGCGATCGTGTTTTGTGATGAATGCAATGCCCCTTGGCATCAATTTTGTCATGACCCGCCTATTGGAGAAGACGTTATTTCTGTAAAGAAAATGGAGTGGTTTTGCAGAGAATGCCGTCCGGTTGACGCTCCCCTTGATCCGGTCCTGCAAGCAAATGAACAACTTGGGTTCACACGTTTGCACCCTTCTACCTCGCCCTCGATGCTAACAAGTGCGCCACAAACTCCTTTGCTTGGAAGCTCTCAGTTCAGCAAAGCAGAGAAGAAGAGCTACCTTTCTAGTTTATCACATGCCGCGCTGGTCAATTTACTGGTCAATATATCCGAATCTAGGCCAGATATCCCTATTTTTCCTGCAAACTTGAATGAGCTTAATGCATCATCATTTAATTCTGATAACTCGACAACAGCATCTGCGAATAATTTGAACGGATCCGCCACCATTTCGCAACAAAACAAAATATCGAGGCATGTTACGGCTAGCGCCACACTTACTCCGATATCATCAAAACGGCCATTCGAGAGCGTACCTGCTAGCACAAGTAATGGTGATAGCAATGAGAACGATGGTGGATTTAGCGATGAGGAACAGGTGGAAGAACACCGTTTATACCCAAGACCAGGCAACGGATTTCGACTTCCGCCTGATACTGAAGATCTAGACGTTCTTCTTGAGGATCCCTCGAGTACAACTTTCAGCCATGCGCTTCATGGACCGGCGGCGGAAGCTAACCAGTTACAGATGGTCGGTGGAATAGCTTAGTTGCTTGACCCATTGAGAGTGTATATTGTAATTTACTTAAATCTTGTTCATATCGTGGATGGAATCCTGGTGATATGATACCTCTTAAACCCTTAGATGTATAATTTTTACGCAATATCGACGGTACAGTGTAGTTTTATAGCAAAGTTCATTAAATAACTGCATTAGAAAAATGGAAAATTAGCTTGCAAAAACAGATTACTCGAGACCCTCTTGTCCTGCCTAGCCCATAAGACGCACGGAGGAGAAAACTGACTGCAGAAGGGGAATAGGCATCAAAGTAAACATCAACATTAGCATCAAAAGCAGTTGTCACTCAAGAAAGGAAACGGCAATAGGGTATCACAAAAACAGACAAGAGAGGTGATAAGTCATTAAAATCGAGCAAGTACATGGTATAGGCGAGAGGAGTGAAAACACTTTCTCTCACTCATATTTCTTGCTCATGTTACTGTTCAGATGTTCTCTACGACGTGGGCGTTCATGGCGGTTTGGAAACCGTCGCCTCCATCCTGCTCGAAGGGATTGACTTGACGGCTGGATCCTTCTCCGGCCTCGTTGGCGAGAGCAGCTTGCATAACGGCCTGGTTATTGGCAGCAGGGAGGAAAATAACCTTGGAGTTGGACTGAATAGAAAATAGAAATTAGTCGTTAAACCTCTATACAGGAAGGATAAAGAAATATGCTTACACTCTTGGCCATTGCCTGCATGGTATCGAGGTATCGGATCTGCATTGCAGGAGCAGAAGACAATATATCGGCCGCAGCTCTCATAAGCTATTTGAACATATTAGTGCTCTGGCTCTGCATCACTACAAACTAATGAAGGGAACATACCTTGGCAGCCTCAACTTCTGCACGAGCAGCAATAATCTTACTCTCACCAATTCTCTTGGACTGGGCAGCCATGGAGAGAGATTCCTGGAGCTCATTGCTGAAGATGATATCCTTGATCAACATGGACTCAACCTGGACACCCCACCCACCAGCAACACCTTCGATGATTTCCCCGATAGACTGGGCAAGCTCCTCACGTCGTTCAATGACGTCTTGTAGCACACGAGCGCCAACGACATGGCGAAGAGTGGTTTGTGTTCTTTCAACCAATGCCTGACGGATATCGGTAATGCCAAAGGCAGCCTTATGGGGAGAGGTAATTTGATAGTAAATAACAGAAGTCAGGTGAAGGGTAACGTTGTCTTTGGTCATACAGACTTGACGGGGGACCTCGACGATCTGGATCTTAACATCGATAGTGGTCAAGTTCTCGCTGAGCGGGTTGATCTTAACAAGGCCGGGGTCGACAGCTCGTTCAAAACGACCAAATTTGGTCACTAGTCCAACCTGACCTTGGTTGACAGGTGTGAAGGGATTAGGGCAGCAGATGCAGCAAGGTATTGCTCCCAAGTTGCCAATAATCTCTCCCAGCCCGTGCACTACATTGCGAGTTAGTCGGGAGAAGTTGTACACAAAGAAGTATACACGTATATACATACTGAAGCTAGAGTACCAGCTGTGGGCAGCAGGGTTATCTTCATCAGGCCGAAGTACCTGCGCATATCTAGGCTGTAAATCATCTAGACGAGCAGGTTGAACGCTGATGAGATCATGGTGAGGACGAAAACCGACACCCGAGGCTTCAGGTTCTCCTTGCTGTTGCTGCTGAGGATCACGCTGGATCGCTGGTGCCTTTCCGTTTGGCTGTTGCTGTATGTTTGATGCTACACCTTCAGACATCGTGGCTGTAACTTGGCGAGATTTGGTAACGGATGTAGCGCGAGATATCGTGATGAATGCTGGTTGTTAATGCTGGGGGTGCAACTCCTCTTTTATGTAGTTTTGATGATATAAACCGCCAAACAAGCTATCCCAACACGTGACAACCTAAAACGCTATCGCCCCGCTTTAATCCGTCAAACTCGGCTTGGCATATACTTACATAAGATCGACCGCAGCAACACCCCAAACATTAACAGCGCAGACGAACATCTGATTTGCTGATTCTTCGTATGGAGGAAGGCAGTGCAGGTTTTCCACCTCCTGAGCGACGCCCGGCAGCTTCCTCATCGCTTTTTGAGGGACTATCGCATGGGTCTGCGGCTTAGCGATCAAATCTGCCTGGGGAGGGGACTATTGAACCAGACAAGGATGACAACAACTGTCTATAGGGTGCTTGAACAAACACGAGGCCGCCCAGCCAGACGAAAGGCTGGCTGACTTTGATAATTTATAGGACGGTAGCGGCCAGCATCTGGAATGGATGGCGTCTAGCACAGGAAAGGAGATATTTCGTATACAGAGGCTCCGGTTATCCCGGATGATCTGGCTTGAAACGATCAACGCAGGATTACATCAGACTGGAGAACATGGCTTCCTTCGCCCTGCTCGCTGTACTGTGACCTCATACGAAACATTCTACTTCAATTCAATCCTTCTCTGAACCATCATGCCACTTCTCAAACCACCTGAGTGTAATGCTCCGCCATTCTCCTGCTGTTATTACTTGGCTATGGGTCCTGTGCCAGGCCAAGCTTGATATCACGTGGTCCGCGGCTCAAAACAAGCGTAGCCGCAAAGCCAAGGCACTGTTTACATACATAGTAGTACAGAGTACATCAAGGAGATCGAGGCTGCTTGAAGGAGAGGCGATGCCCCCATTGCGCAAAGCGACTAATTTACGGAGATCAGTGGCAGGGCTTGTGGGTTCGTTTCACATTGATGAGTCTCATACATAAGCCTTGAAAAGAAGCCTTGCCAGCTTCATACTAAGGTCTCAATGTAAATAAAAGACAAAGCTATATGGGGCGCAATCCTGGAATATAAAAACAGGAAGAGCCTGATCCGGGTAATGTGGCTACAATGTTGACATGATAGTTGCCCTATGGAAAAGCAGAGGAGGCTCAAGCGTCCCGGGTGGAGCCACGCACATGTCAATGGGTGTCGATGTATATATTGTGCTTTTGAAGAGTAGAAGTGGAAGTCAAAGGGGGAGGAAGTTTACGACATATTCAAATTCTTCTTATTTGATTAAGCACAGAGACTAGGAAATTCCATAAATACAGGGCAGAGAGAGGAGTAACTGTTTATTAAATGAGGTGTTGTAGTGAACTCCATCGAGTAGGGAAAATGTAGGCCAGCCCAGCGAGAGCTAATAGAGGAAGAAGGGATATAATTAAGAGAAGGGTAGACCCTATATAGAAACACACAAAGGAAAGATGACAAAGAGAGGGCAGAGCAACTTTTTCCCAACCATACTGTAAAACGAAAAAAAAGGAAGTCATCAAGCTTAGACTTAGCAGACTGGTGCTAGTTTAACGGGATATCTTATGTAGGAAGCAACGAGTGCAGAAGGATTCATTGTGAGAAGATTAGTTGGAAGACTTGGCGGTGCCATTGCCATTCTCTTGTGCCTCCTGCTTGTGTGGAACGAGCAAGTTTCTGAGCCAAAGCAAGGAGTGAGATGTGACCATCAATCCGGTAGAGACGGCAGCCTTGCCATGAGACACCATTGGACTACCCTGAGCCAACTTGCACTCAGAGTCATAGGTAGATCGAACGTATTTGGTGCCATCCTCAGCAATACGGAAGTAGTTATGCACGGTTTCTCTGACCTCTTCGGTGGCCTTGACAAGCTTCGGGTAGGTGTTGTCGACCTGGTTCAGGCCTTCGTTGCCCAAGTGATCAGCCTTCTCAACGTATGGAGCCACGAAGCCATATGGTTTAGCAAAGTAGGGGAAGATTGGCTCGAGTTGGGAGAAGCTCTTGTCGGCGTACTCCAGGGACTTTTGGCCGTAGGGGGATTTCTTCAGAGACTCAAGAGAGTCTGCAATGAAGGGATAAGAGATGAGATGCTATATGAATGTTAGCTAGTGGCATACCATCATCGTTTGGGAAAATAAGGCAGCACTTACGGAGATAAATTGAGAGGAAGGCCAGGTGCCATTGGTGGTTGGTTGTTCGCCCATTATGACGTGTTGATATGGTATGGAAGCGTAACTAGGAGCATTGTTAGTTGGTAGTAGACCACACAGACTGACAAAACAACACCTACCTTGAGACTTGAGAGTAATGAAGAGATGAAGATGAGCTGTCGAGTTGGTGTTATGGGAGCGAGAGCAGAAGAAAACAAGGAAGTGGGAAGGGGAGGCCAGAAGCTTTTTATCTGGCGTTCGACCTTTCCGACTCACACATACAACTCATCAACTCATAAACAGGAGCAGTCAGAGTCTTCCATACAGCGAATCAGTCGCGAGAAAGCCCAGGATGCTTTCTCTCTTTCTCTCTCTTCTCTTACCTTCTAGATGCGTTCTTCACATGTGAAAGTGACCAGGTACGTAACTGTGGCCATGCTATGATGTACTGATACTCACACCTACGCCTAAGAAACATGCAGGGAAGAAGTATCGGTACTTCCAGCTGGTTCTCGCCAAGCTGAGACCTTTGGCATGTGAAAGTGCGAGATTTTTCTATCTTATCGAAACAACCAAGAGCAAAAGCAGGAGAAAGAGAGAGAAGAAGGAGAAGAAGGAGAAATCCGGTCGCCACCAGGACAAGGAACGAGGCGAATATCTTACGGCACTTCACAAGCTAGTAACCGCTTGCCTTTTACACCTGAACTTGCAGATGGGACAAGAATGCATCGGAATGAGTCTATCGTGTTTCGTTGATAACAGGCGGCCCGGCAGTTATCTACATCCTAGCTGCGGATCTACTGTGCATTAATGAAAGCGTGGACAAGCAGCGTAGCTAAGCTAACCAGCTAGACCGCCGGAAGCGTTAGGGATGCACTGGTCCTTGTCTCTTGCATTTTGACGGGTGGAGAGAGAGAGAGGCAGGGAGGGAGATAGGGAGACGGAAGCTTGTAATATAGAAATCGAGCTATGTTTAGGAATGCATACTTGCTTGTCAGACCGTTCTATTGGGCGTGTCAAGCCGCACTATCTTTCCGAGTCGCATCTAGGATACAGAGTATGAAACGCTGGATGCATGGGTGTGGTGTCTCCTTTCATTTTTCTCATCGAGCTGATACTGGCTGATGCCGTTATCTTTTGCTGGTGCTGCCTTTTCAAGGTTCTGGTGGCTTTCTATCTGATATCTCTTCTACTGGGTGATAAGATAGTTCCATTAAAGCTCTAAGTAGCGTGCCTGCTCGGATGCAGCCGAGATGGAACTATTCTTAGAGGTCGACGAGACTTTTCAGCCAGCATGTGAAAAGGGAGCCCACACCTGGTGGCCACTGCATAGAGCGGATGATCGGCCGTTGGATGATGTTTGTACTATGCAAGGCATTCGCACTACGATTCGAGGCAGCAGTGGTAGCACACCACATCGCATGTGACTGTAAACTGTCACGACATTATTTTTTTTATCTTTTCCTCTTTTACGAACTGTCAACGTAGACGGAGTATGAGTCCAACGGAATATTTCTCAAGCGTCATTGTTATTGTTTTTATTTTTGCTAGACAACCGACATCTTATCATTCCGATAGATTGTCTGCTATGCACTGGATTTCCATTTAACTTGGTATCTATGCATGAGACGAGAAATAGCATTCGTCATAAACTAGAACCATCCTAGCTCAGGGGAGAAAAATGCTGAGAAGATATAAGTGACAAAAAGGGGCCATTAAACGTTTTATTTAGAATCCTATTGATCCATCGTTAGTGCGGGTTCCTCTTGGTAGAAGGTAGAAACGTTCAAATGGGGAAAAACATACTGAGGGGGGTGAAGAACCATCGGTTCTTTCCGCTAGTGTATCGTTCCTCCAGAGCCTTCTTGATGGTTTTCTTTGCCTCCTCCCGCTGGGAAACTTCCTTGAATGTGTCGTTGGTGACGGCACCCTTGAGGCCCTCGAGCTCGAGGGTGTAACGGGTGGGCATAAGGTGGTTGTAGTTGACGGTCTTGATGAATGGCTTGACCTTGCTTCGCTTCTCGACCTTCTTGGCGCCCATTCGTCGGGTGATCTTGGATGGGTATCGCTCGATGCCGACAACGAGAGCGTAGGGGAATGGGTGAGCCTTGGAGCCAGCGTCATATGGCTGAACTATGACGACCTATTGATTTTAAACAGAGATATTCGTCAGTTCGTTCACGCACTAAGCTATCATCATGTGTTATTTGCGCAGAATCAAAATGTCCTCCTCTTTTTCTTTATGTATTTGGCGTTGTCTTTAGGGAAATAGAATGCGCGAGACAGCTTAGGTGCCGATATTGCCTTTGCGTTGACGCTGTGTGGGAAAATTTCTCGATCGTGTTCCAGATCCTCAATAATCGCAATCCATCCACATAAATCGGAGTTGTCGCTCCAGATCCATAATCCAACGCGCAGAGCCCAATATCTCAACAGAAAAAATACAATAGAAACACTTATCATCGTACCTTCTTTCCGGCATATCGGCCTCTGGTGATGATGGCCACACGGCCCACTTTCATGACTATTTCGCACACATCGTCAGCTTCGATCAATGGGGAAGAGCTCATCAATGAGGGCTAGAGAATAGACGTAGGGTATCGGGTTAACGTACACTTCATTTTCCAGGAGTTCCGACGAACGTGGGCTGGTCGAAAAAAAAATGTGGTTGTCGAGAGAGAGAGTTGGAGATGACTTTCAGGCGTTTTTTTGGTGAAGTTCAACTTTTGGTGCGATGTTTCTTTTCGTTGTGTGCGGCCCCATGATTGGTCCGCTTACCGGAGACGACGCTAAACCAAATATGGCATGTTTATCCGATACCGGATTAACCTTCTACGAGACTTTTCCCGTTTAGGCTAAGCCCCTGCCCTGTCGTGCCAAGCGCTGCCGCTCCGGTAACCGCGAGGATCCTTGTTTGTTTACTTTGTTGTTGACGGCAACAGCTTTTGACCTTGAAAAAAGAAGACATCTCCACCGTTCTTTCGTGCAAGGTTGTTCCGTCTTCTCAACAACTCTTTACCTTTTTTTTTTTTTTCATGCTACATACACTTGGAGTCTCTGGCACAGTGTCCGACTTGTCTGGACAGAAGAATACCCTCATCACTACGCTCGCGATACCCCTTTTTGCCCTTTCTCCCCCGTCCTCTAGGTTGCAGAGACATGGTACACTGAGTGCTACGCTTATACCTAGGAGAATCTTTTGTTTATTTATTATTGCCTTTCAACGAACGTTACGATTAAAAGCGATTACGACTCATCATGCAACCAAACGACAGAGAAGAAAATAGAGACCGAGAGCTGGTTCTCAGACATCAACACACCCACTCTGAATCCCGAAGTCTGATCCCAATGTATGTCATTGCGCTCATAATTGCTTTGGCGCCGCTACACATATAGGCCCTTTTGATTGCTAACGGTCGATTTGAACTACAGGTGGGATAGCGCAGACCCGGGTAGAGCTCCACCCCCTCTACCTCTGAACCCAGGCGGCCCAAACAGTCCTGTAACTCGACCAAATGCCTCTGCTACAGTACAAGCTGCTGCGGCTGCACTGGCAGAAAAAAGCCAAGAAACAACCCCAAGCTCTTACACGGTCAATCCTATGCCATTGAAACTTCCGTCTCCTGAGAAGTCCTTGATAAAGGGCCAATATCATAAACGGATGCAGTCCCTGCAAAATGCGACAAATAGTAACGAATTTGCTTCTTACCTTGAGCGCCGTTCGTCACCCGAAAAATTTAGGCGTAACAGCATATTTGACCGGGATGATAAGAGCAATGAGACGACTCCTACTCGAGGAGGAGGCACCATTGATTCAACCACGCCAAATCATGAATCTCCGACGCAGGCCCGAATTTCGAGCAGATATCTCACCAAGCCTATACTTGGAGAGAATACACCTCCATCTGCTACGATGTTGGCATTGCGAGATATGCAGATTCCAATGGACTTGGCCATGCCTGCGGAGACGACCCCAACCAAACCTGAAAAACCTGCAAGAGCGCCTGAGAGTTTCGATGCTTTGTCGGCTCAGATTGTCAGCTTAACTAAAATTGCTACCTCTTTGCAGCAAGAAATGAGCCAGTTGAGCCGTCGTAGTAAAGACAATGCAACCGACCTGATCAGTCTCAAGGCAGCAACAAACGCTAGAGACGAAGATATTAGAAAGAGCCTCAAAGACCTAACGGCCAATCTCTCTTCCAAAATGTTTGACCAAGATCCTCATACTACGCCCAGCAGAGGAACGCCGTATATACACCCAGCAACTGGAGGCTTCATTCTTGATAGTAAAGCTCATGAATCATCTCCAAGCTCACGGAAAAGTTTTTCGGGTCCCCGAATGTCGAGCCCCGGTAGTTTTGCAGCAGCTTTGGAGAGAGATCTCGCCACTTCCCCAGGACCTATATCTGACGGGTCAGCTAGTATTGCGCTCTTAGAGAAAGTGTTGCGTGAAATGGCCACAAAAGAAGGACAAGAAAAATTGTTAACCCTCATGGAAGATGTGCAAGCACGCCCTGCCGAAAAGGATAATACAATGACGACTATGCTGTCGGAAATTCTCAACCTTGTCAAGGAGAATTCTGGAAGCCGTGCTTTGGTCCGTTCAAGAGGGGATATGGGAAGCCAGCTTTTCAGTGACAAAACCCAAACTCCTGACCTTGGTCGGGGTACTCGGTCTAGTTCAACGGGTCCGGATACCTCTCCAACCCCTCAGCGTAATACCTCAGGAAATTCAAGTGTCGCCTTTCGAGCAACAAGCCCTTTGTCAGACGATATGATGGCTATGCTTAAGCGTGTCAAACATAGTGTTGCAGAAGCTGGTGGTATAACTAGCGAAGTTAAAGCACTTGTTCGTGAGCTCCGTGGTGAAGTTTTGGGCATGGGCCGGGACATTGCCCGGAAGCTGGAAGAAAGCCAAGGAGATAGATCACTGGGCGATCAGACATCTTCAGGGCCTGGGAAGGAAGAGATCGAGCAAATCGTTACAGAGGCCTTAGGAGACCTGCGGCAGCAGATGGAACATATAATCCAGGAAAGTACGCGCAATTCTACTTCGACCGCCCTCGCACGCCCTATCCCCGACAGTCAAGAGATCTATTCCGTTGTTAAGCGTGCCCTTAACGAAATACCTCTTCCCCAACCACAACTCCCTGCTCCAGAAAATGAGCCTGGTATACAGAGAGACGAAATCCTGGAAACTGTGAGGGAAGCCTGGGAAACGTATAAGCCCGAAATTGAGCTACAAAACTTTGGTCTCGAGAGGGAGGAGATTCTGGAGTGCCTTACAGAAGGCCTAAAAGCCTACCAGCCGCAAAAAGAACCGGTTGACCCAGAGGCAGTCTATCAGCAGGTCCTTGATGCTGTCCATAATGAATTAGAGAACTTTAAACCCCCACAGATTCAGCCCGATATCTCCAGCATCCGTGAGGTAGTTGTGGGTGCAGTTCAAGAATGCCTGGAGGGTATAGAGTGGCCTGCTCCACAGGTTATGGAGAATGAAGACTCACTCAAGCGAGATGATGTGCTAAACGCAGTACAAGAAGGGCTGTCTTTCCAGGAAACCCTCAAACGCGACGATGTCTTAAGTGCAGTTCAAGAATGCCTAGAAGGCATTGAATGGCCTGCTCCACAGGTTATAGAGAAGGAAGACTCGCTCAAACGGGATGATGTCTTGAACGCGGTGCAAGAGGGGCTGTCATTTCAGGAAACTCTCAAACGTGACGACGTCTTAAGCGCTGTACAGGAAGGACTCGCTCTTCAAGAACCACTCAAACATGATGATGTTGTCACCGCTGTACAGGAAGTTATGGCCCTCCAGGAAGCTGTAAAACGAGACGATGTCGTGAGCGCTGTGCAGGAAGGGTTCGCATTACTAGAACCGCTCAAAAAGGACGATGTCTTCGGTGCTGTCCAGGAAGGATTATCATCACTCCCGCAACCAATTCAACGGGATGACGTCCTAGGTGCGCTACAGGAAGCCCTTGCATCTCAGGAGCCCATCAAGAAAGATGATATTTTGAGTGCAGTACAGGAAGGGTTAGCGGCCCAGGAGCCAATTAAACGTGACGATATCTTGAGTGCGGTTCAAGAAGGCCTTGCAAGCCAGGAGGCGCAGCCAAGGGAAGTAGAGATCAATCGTGACGATATTTTTGAGGCTCTAAGATTGGGAATTGATGATGCCTCTGGTACTCTAACTAGCAACCTTGGAGAGCAGCTAATTGAACACCTACATGGCATGATCCTTGAAATGAAGGATGAGTTCAAGGAATATTCCGCCGCAAATGGTCGAGATACCGAGCAGGTACTTGACGCAACGAAGGATGGGCTTGAGGTTCTGCGGGGACAAATCGAATCCTACGTTGACCGTGCTGCCGATGTAACTGGGAAGGATGAAATTATTGATACGGTCAAAGATGGATTCCGCTTACTCCAGTCTGATGTTGAGAAGTGTATTCGGGAGTCCACTGAGAGAAATCCGTCTGATACCGTTGAGCTACTTGATGCTATGGAGAAGGAGTTTGAGCATCTTCGTCAGACCCTGAGCAATCTGCTCATTCGATCCAACACCACCTCCGACAAAGACGAGATCCTTGACGCTATCCGAGAAATAAGCGAAAGCGAAGCATTGAAAAAGAATACTAGTTCTTCCAGTGATAAGGATGAAATTCTTGGTGCAATCCGCGGCATCGGTGAATCTGAAAGCTTGAAGAATAACAACTCGGAACTTGCCGATACCATCAAAGAGGAGCTCGAACACCTACGTCAGACCATCTCTATGGCTATAGTGAAGCCTGACTCTTCACTTGACAAGGAGGAGCTCTTGTCTGCCTTTAAAGGTCACCTGCAGGAAGTCTTAGATGAGCATGACCAGCGTAAGGATGGTAATGAGAGTATTGTGTCAAACACCAATGAGCTCCTCGACGCTTTTCATAATGGTGTGGAACAACTGCGGTCTGAAATGGATAAGCTCCATGAAAGGCCTATCGAGTTCAATGAGAATAAGGAGCTGCTCGAAAATCTTCGAGACGAAATTGCAGAGCTTAAGGTTGGTATGAATCGCCTAGCCGAGTCTCAGAAGGAGATGGAGGAAGCCAGCACTGCACGAGGAGGAGAAATCATGCTTGCCGGTGAAACTTCTATCGGTGGTGATATTGACGGGTTGAAAGCGCTGGTCACCCAACTTCAGACACAAGTAGAACGTATCGACATCAATCCGGTTGTTCCGGAGAGAGAGGGCGATCCAGATACGGTGAAGAAGAATGACTTGTTAGAAGTCCTGGAGGCCATTAAAGAGGTGCATGGATCCGTCATGGAGGCGGCAGCTAGCAGCAATGCAGCCCGTGAGGTCCTAGAAAAAGAAAAAGAGAGTGATCCGGATTCTCTGACGAAGAATGACCTGGTTGAAGTCCTTGACGCCATCAAAAACGTCCATGGCACGGTTAACGAAGTGGCCGCTAACAACAATGCTGCCCGCGAAGCTCCCGAAGAAAGCACGCCTTCAGTCGGCAAAGAAGAAATTGAAGCCCTCCAGACACTTTTGCAGGGCATGAAAACTCAGTTAGATGAGATTGCCCCTTCCGCTAGCGCGACTTGGGTCACCGCTGAGAAGGTCGAAGCCCTGGAAACATTGGCCAAGGAGACTAAAGAGACAATGAGCGTGTTCGCTACCCATATCGATATCGAGGGTCCAACCAAAGAGGATATCACAAACTTGGAGGGTATCATGAAAGATGTTTGGGTTGCGGTTGAAGACATCAAAACCGCCCAGAACCCTGAGGATAAGGAAGACCCCGAAAAGGTGGTGAAGGGAGACGTGAAGAATCTTGAGACGCTGCTCTTTGAACTAAAGGCCCAGATAGAGGAACTCGTACTACCTGATGTCGCAACATTGCCCACGAAGGATGAGATTGCTAATCTTGCTACTACTGTTAGTGAATTCAAGGAGAAGATGGAGGCTGAGAACGAGCTTACAGCCCAAGCATTCGAAGCACGAAAGGTTGAGCATGGCGGCCTTGCAGAGAAGATCGAGGAGGCAAAGCTCTTTATTGTCGACTTCCGAGAAGACTTCAAAACGAAGCTCACCGAAAGCGATGGAACACTGGGTGATATGAAAACAATCCTTGAATGTATCAACGACTCCACTGAATCATTTGCAAAGGCAGATACTATTAAGGAACTTTCAGAGCTTATCAAGCGCGAATCTGAACGATCTCACGGTGATCGGGAGGCCTCTAAGCTTGAAGAGGAGGAGCGAGGGACGACCCTGCTGGCAAAGATAGAGGAGCACCGCAATGGCCTGAAAGCAGATATTGAAGCAGAAATCGACAAGAAATTCCAAGAGGTTATTACCAAATACGAAGATGCACAACTCCTTGCCGATGCCAAATTTACAGCAGCGGAAGAGCGAGACGCACAAAATCTCGAGTCATTGACCAGCACCAAAACTATCGTTGAAGATCTCAAGCTGGTTATTGCAGGAATGGGTGAGAGCGTGACCGAGGCCTGTGAGAGAATGAACGATGATGCAAAGACCTTCTTCGGCAGAGTTGATGAGTCCTTTGTGAAAGTCGATAACCTGCACGAAGATATAAAGACCTTCTCTGGCCGAGTGGATGAATCCTTTGCCAAGGTAGATAACCTACATGAGGAGGTTAAATCCTTCTCTGGACGAGTGGATGACTCCTTTACCAAAGTGGACAACCTACATGAGGACATGAAATCTTTCTCTGGTCGGGTTGATGAGTCCTTTGGTAAGGTAGATAATTTACATGAAGATGTCAAGACATTCTTTGGCCGGATTGACGACTCGTTCGGAAAGGTGGATAAACTGCACGAAGACGTCAAGGTACAGCATGAGGATATGAAAGCCCAGTTTGATAAAGCGGTTGAAGCTACCGACCGCATCGAGACTCAGATATCTCAATCACACCCTGAGCTTCTCAGTTCCATCAAGGAAGTCCTTGCTGTGGTTGGCCGGCATTATGAGCACTCTCAACAATCCACTAAAGATTTGAAGACGGACTTATGCGCACTACCGAACACCATCACACCACTTCTACCAGCACTTCTCCCTCCTCCTCCAGAAGTCAAGGAACCACAGTTTGAAAAATATGATGACACCTTGATGCACGAAAAGCTCGACACGATTATTTCGCATGCCTCTAACACCGACAGCTCCACTGCTCAGATGGAAAAGCTCAATGCATTGCAGGAACAACTCAATGCAACTGCCCGAGAAGTTAGTGAAATGATGGCGTCACAGTCCAAAAAGACCATCCAGGATTATGAAGACAAGAAGGAAGAGGCCATGGAAGCAGCTCTTGCTCTTGAAAGACGATTGGCCCAAAAAGAGTGCATGGAGGCCGAAGTGGCTGCTCTCAAAGAGGAGAAGGAGAGACTCCTTCAAAATATCCGGGAGCTAAGGGAAGAAGAAAGCGATCTTTCACGAAGCAAGATCAAATTGGCCAAGGAGGTTGCCGGAATGGAAACTGCCCTACGCATCCGGCAAGAAGAAGTCCACCTGATGGAGGATCGTGCTGAAGACCTTGAGAGGAGGATTGTGGAAGGAGTATTAGACCACGCTCGAAGTCAACTGGTTAGCCGCCATTCAGGATCTGACCGGATGAGCCTGAAGCGTGTTCCAAGTACAGCCAGCACAGCGACTCGCCAAACGACAGCCAGTATGGCCAAGGGTAGCAGCATCCTTGGAAGCAGTGTTGGAATGGCGCTGAAGCGGCGGACCAACAACCGAGCGAATGGGTCAACTATGCCCAATGCAAAGAATGAACGCCGTATTC
Source organism: Microsporum canis CBS 113480 (assembly GCF_000151145.1). Classification (NCBI taxonomy): domain Eukaryota; kingdom Fungi; phylum Ascomycota; class Eurotiomycetes; order Onygenales; family Arthrodermataceae; genus Microsporum; species Microsporum canis. Next base: position 1,886,051 of record NW_003299169.1, on the reverse strand, counting down.
TTAGCCTCAGCAACGTTTCCGGCAACCGAGGAAATTCGGACCGAATTTCTGTCGCGTACAGTGGTTCACACAACGGCTTAGCCAGCCTGAAACGTAGTCACTCTGTCAAGACAAACCAAAGCTACCGTCGACAATCATGCGATACTCGGCTGTTTGGTTCAAACAAGGAGAACGAGTCGTTCAGAGAGGAAGAAGAGAGTCTGAGCGAGGCTGAGAGTGACGCGGGAACTGAAAGAAGAACAAGCTACACAGGTACATATGCCGATAGCGTTTCTTATGTCACAGGAAGCACCGTATCTCAAGACCGTAGGACAAGTTACTGCTCTACTAACGCCAATGGATCAGTTGCAGCAGACACTGAATCGTGGCAGGAACCTAGCGAGCTTAGCCATGCAACCGACGACGAGCAATCCGAAGTGACCGACACGGCAGAAACTGAAGACCATGAGTCGAGTCTTCTTGAGTCTGAAGAGGGCGAAGACGGAGAGGACAATGAGCCCACCTTACACGCCCTTGAAGCGAAAGGCGGTGACATGGTGCTCTATCATCAGCCCAGTGACAGTGGAGTTGGTATGACTAATTCACGATAGCCTACCGACGCAAAGACGACGTTATAGCCGAATCTTGGACGTGTAACCTTGATGAATTATGATATGTTTGCGAGTATTGTTTTTTGAGCGCTTTCTTGATGGAACGTATTTCCTTTGTATTTTCCTAGTGTTTTTGCTCTCTTTTGTTTTACCCTGGTTCATGATGTTCGGTTAGCAGCCTGTTTATGACTTAGTTTATAATCCATTTATGTCCTGTATTTTGAATATTGTTCCCTTTCATGTAGATGTACTCCTATGTTGTAGATGAGATGTAGTCTTTCTTTCCCAATTAGACCACCTTAAACCACCACGTGACTGTGCAAATGTGTTGGGGCTCACGTGACTATTCTCTCTAGAATAGACTAGCGAGATCCCCAACCGGCCAAGGCGTCAAGCCGCATCCGGTTAGGCCAGGCTTGGCAGAAAATAAAAAGAACCGCGCGGGGCGCATGGACCAACACGAGGCGCGGTCAGGCACGCGAGTCATCCCGAGCTTTCTTTTTTAAACGACGTCCTTTATGACATCTCCTGATTATATAGTATCATTACCTAAGGAAGGGAAGAAAAGAGCCGTGACAGGTAGACAATCTATATAAGAAGACACACCCCTAGTCCTGGCCTGCTGCTGTTCTGAAAAGAGAGAGATTGGGGCTCTATGAAACAGTAGTAAGCCGGCTCGTTATCCTCAGATCAACGCCAGCTTCGGCTCTTTCACAACCACCTGCGTCTGGATAAACACGTACCTACATACGCCTACAGCGATGCTGGACCCGATACCGCCTCCCCCCCCATGGCTTCAGGATCTGGTTAGGCCGATCGCCGAGCGATGGTCCCTACCAACACTGCCGTACCACATCCATGAAGTCGTCCTCTCCTTTACCCTGTACCAATTCATCCAGTCCGTTGTCGCACCCCGGCTCTCTACCTGGCTCTTCCCAAAGCTCTATCCCAACTTCTCCAGGCGCACGAAGCTCGGCTGGGATATCCATGTCGTCTCCCTCACGCAGAGTACCCTCATCTCCGCCTTGGCGTTATGGGTGATATTCGTCGACGAGGAAAGGAGGAGTATGACCCCCGTTGAGCGAGTGTATGGGTACTCCGGAGCTTGTGGCTTGATACAGGCCATGGCAACGGGCTATTTTCTGTGGGATCTGATCATCAGCGTTCGTCATGTGAGCGTGTTTGGTGTCGGGATGCTCTTCCATGCTATCAGCGCGTTACTAGTATTCAGCTTGGGATACGTAAGTTGCCTTCCTTCCAACTATGCCCTATGTATAGATGGTTTGTACAAATAACCTAACGCTGGACATTTAGAGACCATTTGTCAACTATTACGCACCAACCTTCATCCTCTATGAGCTATCTACCCCATTTCTCAACTTCCACTGGTTCTTCGACAAACTCAACATGACCGGCTCCCGTGCTCAATGGTACAACGGCATGACTCTCCTCTCTGTCTTCTTCTCTTGCCGCCTCATCTGGGGGTCATGGAACTCCTTCACCGTGTTCTCCGACATCTACAAGGCCTTCCATATATCCGACAGTTCCGTTCCACTTAGCAGCGCGGACTTTTACTCTCTGGTATTCAGCACTAGGAACTCGACTATGTGTCTAGACGACAGCTGTATCAAGGCAAATGCGGAGGTCGCTCAGTTCGCTGACTTCTCCGCAACTGGCACACCACTTTGGCTTGCCTTCACATACCTTGGCAGCAACACGGTTCTCAACTCTCTCAACTGGTACTGGTTTTCGAAGATGATTGATGCGGTGCTTAAGCGGTTCAGGGGCGAAGATCTACCAGCCGCAGAGAAGATTGCCCCGCCAGAATCTATTGAAGGAGATGCTAATCCGATCATTCTTGAGGCAGCTGCGACTTCCGAGCAGAAAGAGAGTGCTGTTACAACTGGAAACCTAGAAGATAACTCAAAAACCTCGACTAATACCATACAAACTACTCCAATAAATGGTGGATCTGGCGCTCGAAGACGGAAGGCATAGATGGATTGATAACCTTTGATCTATTTTTTTTTATTCACTTCTCGACCCTGCTTTTCCTTCATTCTACGATTCACGATGCATTTCGCATGCTTTTGATCTTTTTCCCCCATAGCGTCAATTGGTTTACATCACCCCCTTCTTTTCTGTATGACTTGACGTTCACTTTCATCCCTCGTTGTGGATGTATTCCTCGTATGTTATGACTGATAAATGACTGGATCTGTAGATGAGTTCTGTTGTATACGGATTTTATACTGCTTTCTCACGCCTGGTGTGTTTCTTGAGGTGCCTCTTCGTTTCCTATGGTGATCCAACTCTCTTAACCAGCAACACCTAATTCTTATTCTTATTGTCCGTACCATTATCAATGAAGAATATTATTAGTATTATTTTTAATAAATCAAGTTAGCTGCTCAAAACCGAAGTGTGGGTTGCATATCATAAGTGCACCTATTATTCATCATGACTATTAGATGATATTCATCAGTTGGCCAAAGGTATCATACAAAAATAAAACAAAATCACTGGGATAAAAGCGGGCCATTTCTATAAATCACTTGCTACCTCGTTGCACGAGGCGGCTTTGCGAGCATATATCTCACAGACTCTCTCGCAACAGCCGTATCCCACGCACTGCCTTGCCCACCGCGTCTGAACTCCATGCCTCTATCGCCCTGTCCAGGCCGTGGCGTCTCCCCGAGCACCGTCTCCAAGTCTCGTTTCTGGCTATTTATCCACCGTTTCATGAAGTTAGCTGGATCCTTGCTCATCGCAGTGTAGAATGAGTGTTTTGCCTTCGAGTGGTGCAGCGCCTGGATCGCGAGCGCTACTTGATCGTCTAGGCTGGACACATGGCGGAGCATAGTGGGAAAATCAGGGGAGCCGGTGAGAGAGATAAGCTTGGCCCGAAGGGGGTCATCAATTGCGACCCGAATGTCATAGACGGTGGGCTTTGGGTCCTTTTGGAATTCAGGGTCGACACGGATGGTATATGGTAGCTTGATAGGCTCGAGAGTTGCAGTATGTGCTGCGGTACTCTCTGGGATGGCGGGGAAGTACATCTTTTCGCAGCCAAAAATCTGCACGAAAAGGATATTCATTAGCCTTGTGTTTAGTTGAATATGAGGTTAAAAGCTCAAAACTTACCGCTCTCAGGCGGTCGTCGCACTGGATCGTGCGCTTCTCCTCGCTCTCTTGCAGTCCACTCGCTTTTACATATTCCCATATTCTAGCTACAATTCCCGCACGAGTGTCTTTGTCGGTATCAACAATAGCAGCTAGCTCTTTGCTCAATTGGAAGCGTTCAGGCGACTCATCTCTGACGAGATTTATGGTCACGTTCAGGTTGACCTCCGCAGCGCGGGAGAATTCAAGCGTGTCAAAATCGGCACTTGATGGTAAAGCCGCAGCACCAGCCGGTACTTCGGGTTTATTCCAAGTGATCGTGGCCAAATCAGCGACTCCATTTTCGGTCGGTTTGTCAAAGTCGATAGTTATCGACTTGAAAAACTGAGATAGTCTCTTCCGTTGTGATGCTGGTTTGCTGGTCTTTGCACTTGATGTGTCCTCCTCCATCGCGTTAGGGTCGCGCTCTCGGTTTTCATTCTTGTCCTCTTCATCACTATCATCTGGAATGGTAGGATCCGCATCATCATCATCAAGCAGCCTTCCTTCTATTTTGACTCTGTACCGTCCTGCGCCCAACTTTGTACCCATGGAACTTTCCGAATTGGACTCCTGCTGTTGCCACGGTTGGCTCTCAACCGTGTTAGATATCCATATCCTCATTGTCCGGTATCTCTTCGCATTTTTATTGACAGAATCATAGATATCAAGTCTCTTCCGGATCATAGACGCGTCCAACCGTTTCTCAATCTCTCGAAGCCGTTTGTACTGTTGCGCCACGTCCCCAATCACAATTTCCTCAACATTGTCCGGTAGATTCTTATCTGTCGGCTTTCGACTTCGTCTTACGGCAGCTTCAACTGGATTTGGCGCATGGCGCTGGCCGAGCATCTGCGGATTTGGCATCGCCTGCGCTGTGTGTTGCTGCATTGGCATACCTGTGCTCAAGAGTCAGAAAATCTCTGTCAAGGAGGGATATTGCATTCGAACAATTCAGTGTTGGCATGAGCAAGGGTTGTAATATTAATAAGAAGCATATGTAAGACACTCACCAGGGACAGGACCGTGTCTGCGTGGCGTGGCTGGAGATCGGTAAGTGGCCTGTTGTGGATAGCCACGATAATTGGGCTGCTGCATGGGAGCGTTCATCTTGGCGGTCAGTGAGGAGTCGCCGGTAATATAAACGACCTAGTTAACGCCGGCCGAACCGGTGGCAGTAGGCAAGGCTTTCGTAGGAATATGTTGGCGTTGGTGGAATGCTGGTAAACGAGCGCGCGCATTTATGGTTGATGGAGCAAAAAAAGGTGGTAAGGATCGCAGGAGGTTTTTTTTTTCTTTTTTTTTTTTACATCACGTGCTGCACTCTTACTTTTATATATTAAAGCAAACTTGAGGCCAGGCAAGTTCTACAGATACAGCGTTGACCATTTAAATAGTCTCTATATGGATATGAAGCTGTACATGGTGAAGACGATTAAGGCAGTTGAATAGCTTGAGGCATGCAGAACTTGCTCCACGAAAAGAAAAGAGTCACAGCATAATAAGGGCCTGCAAAACACGATGTCTTCACGAATCAAAGGGCTACTCTAGTAAAGAAGCTTTGTTAGTGTACAACAGATCTACCACTGTGCTGAGCCGGTCGATGGTCTCCAGGGCAGCATCGTATCCTTTGTCCCTCTCGGCCTCGTCAAAGATGATCAAGCAGCCAGCGCCCTGGTCGAGCACCCCGATTATCACCTTGTCAAGGATCATTTGTGACAGCTTCTTCTCAACCTGCTGGGTATCCAAGCCCACTATCTTTGCAACATGGGCAATTTCTACCCTGCTGAACGGCTCGATGACCTTGATCAGGTTCTGCTCTAACATGGCGTCGTATAGCCTTCGAAGGTGGTTTCGAACAAAGACATCGCCGCCTAGCTCATACCTATAGTCGGACAGGGCTTTCTCGTATTCCTCTAATGACCGGTTCGAGTGTGCGCGGGCAACGGCCTTCATAGCTTCTAGGCTTGTGCCAGCATATCGAATTGCATGTTTCGAGGCCAGCAAAGTAGTGACATCGTTCCCCAAGTTCAACATTATCTTGCAAAGGAGCATATATTGTAGCGCAGAGGTTGCCTTGCTAGTATCCTCTTGGGCATGATAACCCTCGAGGGCTTCGATGAAGTAAGAGAAAGCAGTATTGAAATCCTTGTCCTCAGCGTGTAGCATTCCACTCTGCATGTCCAAGCCCGCCTGTAGAAGAGGTGGGGTATAGACAGATGCTGCTGATGTTCGAGCAGAGGTCAAAGCCGCACGGGCTTTAGGCTGGTTCCCAAGAGCATGGTAGACGCGCGATTCCAGTAGCTGAACTTCCACCAACACAAGCTTATCATCCAGGCGCTTCAGTTCGCGGAGAAGCGAGTTGATTAGGGTGAGGGCATCATAGTATGTTTGTTTCTGCATATATATCACAACGAGCCTGGTTTCAAGGTTTTGTCGGAGGAAGGACCGTCGTTCAGATACAGCCCATTCTATGCAGGACTTGATGACGGCAATCTGAATGTCAAGTGTGTTTGGGATATCGGTGAAATAATCGAGCAGCTGGCGAACTGCAGGGAGAAAGAGGAGAGTTAACGGAAAGGAAGAACCCAGGTTATCCATTTACAGATGGTATTAACGTACCCAACTTTGCGGACTTGGCCTTTGCAAATGAAGAGAACGAAGATCTACTAGTTTTGAGTAGCTCCGCCAGCTCCTTTGGCTTCTTCTGGTCTCGATAAATCTTTCCTAGGCCCAGTAAAGCAACTTCATACTCTCTAGAGGCAGCTTCACTGGATCCAGGGCCCTCAGCAATCACCTCTTGATATATCTTTTGGGCTTTGGCTGGATTCGTCTTTGCTGCTGCCTCTGCTTCCGCGAGCCGTCCAGCTTCATTGGGAGCTGGCGCCATGGTAACGGAGTGTAGTATAAAGTCGCACGTTAATTAAAAGAATAGGACACCGGCCAACCGACTCCAAGCTTCGTCTTCTGAACTATCGTAAAGTAAGGCTTGAAATATGAAGTTTGCTTGATGCGAGAGTTACTGTCTGCTTGTTTTGGCCGAAAGGTTGAAGCTGGCGGATTTCGACGTAGATCGGAACATAGTTTTCCCGTTATGGATTTTTTTTTTTTTACATTATCAATGTTGAAAGAAGAAGATGGTCGAAAGATGTCCGCGAGAGACTTGAGCTAACATCACCATGGTAAGTTCAGTTCTGGATAATATACTGCTTTCTGGTTCTAACTATGATTTATTAGAAAATTAAAGCTCTTTCTCGGTCTGCTGCTATGCAGCAGACTCCCGGCACTAATGTTCAAAGGGTGCAGCGGAACATTGATCCTTCACAACACCCATTCGAACGGGCACGCGAATACACGAGAGCTCTTAATGCGGTCAAGATGGAGAGAATTTTTGCTTCTCCGTTTATTGCACAGCTAGGGAACGGACATGTCGACGGTGTTTACAGTATGGCAAAGGACCCAATTTCCCTCGAAAGATTCGCAAGTGGGAGCGGAGACGGTGTTGTGAAGATCTGGGACTTGACCACGCGCGATGAAATATGGCATGTCCAAGCACATGAAAATATTGTGAAGGGGATGTGCTGGACGTCTGATAGAAAACTTCTCTCGTGTGCCAGCGATAAGACCGTCAAACTCTTTGATCCGTACAACACTCCCGCCGAATCTACACCACTTGCAACGTACCTTGGCCAGGGTGCATTCACTAGTGTATCGCATCATGAGACGCATCCGTCCTTTGCCGCATCTTCATCAGTGATATCGATATATGATCTTTCGAGGCCGTCCTCTACGCCTTCAGAGACGCTCAGTTGGCCAACAAGTACAGATACCATTACGTCTATAGCCTTCAACCGGACCGAGACATCTATCCTAGGCTCAACTGCAACTGATCGATCTATCGTGATGTACGATCTACGCACATCGTCCCCAGTTTCCAAGGTGATATTGACTCTTGCTTCGAATGCAATTTCCTGGAACCCCATGGAAGCCTTTAATTTTGCCGTCGCAAACGAAGATCACAACATATACATATTCGATATGAGAAAAATGGATCGGGCCCTGAATGTTCTCAAAGATCACGTTGCAGCAGTGATGGATGTCGAATTTAGTCCAACGGGAGAGGAACTGGTATCTGCATCATATGATCGTACCATCAGGCTGTGGAACCGAGATAAAGGCCACTCACGAGATGTATACCATACAAAGCGCATGCAGCGGTAAGCAGTCTTTCCCCAAAACAGTGATTCCCATTACTGATGAACTAATTTTTATACAGAGTATTTTCAGCAAAATTCACACCCGACAACAATTATGTCTTGTCTGGGTCAGATGATGGTAATATACGGCTTTGGCGCGCAAATGCTTCCTCCAGAGGTGGTATCAAGAGTGCCAAAGAACGCCAAAAGCTCCAATATGACGAGGCCTTGAAACGCCGATATGCTCACATGCCTGAAATTCGTCGCATCAAACGCCATCGACATCTGCCCAAAGCTATCAAGAAAGCGGGCGAAATTAAGGGTGAAGAAATAAAAGCATTGAAGAGGCGCGAGGAAAATGTAAGGAAGAATAGCAAGGTGGTGAAGCCCCGGCGAAGCGAGAGAGAGAAGATGGTCTTGACAACAGAGAAATAAACACCAAAGTTGGAATGGATATACATTAAGAAAGGTTCTCCTGGGCTCTGCCGAATTTTGATATCCATACTGTGGGTATCCGTTTAACTGTCGCTGTCATCGTCGTCTTCGTCTTCGTCTTCTTCAGAGCTGCTGCTTGATAGAGGCGTTATCTGCTTATTATCTGCAGAGTTTGATATTGTCGCTTTGGCAACAGCCAAATCAATGCCACTTAGGAACCTGACGAGCTTCTCGATGGATACTGGGAGTATAGCATACAGCCCCAGGAATTTGGCATAAGCCGGCATTCTGATCACTCCGCCCTCCCCACTATCGATCACGGATACTATTTCCCGCGCCACTTGGACCGGTTCCAACACTGGAGCCCAAAAGCTATTTGGTGTCTCTAAACCTTCGAATAAAGATGTTGCAATTTGACCAGTTTCGACGAGGATGGTTTTTATCTTCCTCGACGCTCCCAACAGCCGTATCTCTGCATCCACAGTTCTATGCACTGCGGTCATGGCAGCTTTCGAGGCAACATAGTCTGACAAGCCGGCTGCTGTAAAATGGCCTAAAACAGAGCTGACCGTGACGATGGTACCGCCTGTCCGAGAGGATAACATCCCTGGGAGGAATGCTTTGAGCGCATGGAAATGGGACAAAAGGTTTGTTTTAAGGGTCAATTCAATCGCCTGTTCTGAGAGAAAAAGCAAGGGAAGGCCGTTGATAGCGTTTGCCACGCAGTTTATCAATATAGATGGTTTCCCGAGCTGTATCCGCAGGCGCGTTAGTTAGCGACATGTATAGCTACCACAAACTAGAAGGAAAAGGGAAAATACTCAATAACGCACATCCTTTGCTATTTTTCGGGCTACCTTATCAACCTCATCCTTGTTACCCATATCACACCTATAATATTCTACGCTGGGGAATTCATCCCATCTCACGTATCCCGCATCATCCGCCGGGTCTTTTACATCCAAGACTGCAACGCTCACCCCCCGCATTCCATACGTTTCGGCTATCGCGAGCCCTAGTCCACTAGCACCACCGGCAACTACAATAACCTCCTTCTTAAAATCAACATTGCGCGGTGGACCATGGGCTAATCGCTTGTTTACGTATGATAACACGAGGAGTAAACTCAGGCCTGTAGCATAAGTCGCAGTAATGATAAATGACGGGTGAGAATATGGTGTTGCCTGAGCGACTAGACAGAGGGGTATCAACCAGGCAATAAAAGGATGAAGGATTGTTTTTTGCAGGACATTCAAGAGAAGATCAAACGTTATTGGCGAATTGTTCGATTTCGGCCTCGATGGCCGCCCAGGTCGCGGATCTGCAAAGGGCATTGCTATAACGATCGAACCTGCTATATCGATATAATAGATAGTATGACCTTTAATAATATTTCAAACAACAGGCAGTAATGCGTTTTCTTAAATGGCAACGTAATGATCTTTGTCGACTTTTCTATGTCGTTCCTTTTTCCCTTAAAATAGCCGCCGGATAAGCTATATTAGTCATAAAGTTAGATTTGGTTACATAATCAGCTCTTTATTACGTTTCCATTCTTGAACTCGTTTCCAGGTTGAAAACCAACATCGCCACCAATTATAAGTTTTAATTCCATCGCTTCTGCCGGATACTGATGCGACCCAAGATAGTCAGCCAGTCGTTCTATCTTCCTTTTAGAGCAATCGAAGCTTCCAGAAAGTATGGATCTATTAAACTAATTCAACAACTTTTTCCAAAGCGAAAGGGAACACTGGGAACGTATATCATTAACGGCATTCGGAGTGATATTTGCTTTTTCGATTACATTTCTCTGACCAATTTTTCATTAAGTTCCCTGAGGCAGCATAATTTGACCATATCCAGGCTTTCTCATGGATACATGTAGGTGGGCTCCTTGAGGCGGTTGCACATGAAAATTCACTCCGTTGTTACAATTTGATTGAATAGTTTGAGAAGATTGATAGGCCATTACTATTAAATCCCATGCCGAGTATACGACAAGAAACCGTGTTCTCGGATATTACGAGAACGGAATGTTAAAGGCAAATATTTATATAATCAATTGCTGCCTAATTTTCCTCTAGTTAAATAAGAGCTAACATCAAATATTATCAATCTGAGAACAGCCAAAGAAGGTCAAATAGTCATCTACATCCCATGAGCACTACTCCATACTCAACCAAGACCATGGCGACACTCCTGCAATCAGCTTGGAAAATAGTCCCCCAATTTTGCAGCACTTCCGTCCCCCGTACCATCGAGTTTTATACAAAATCACTTCACTTCACGCTTGGTGGGACACATCCAGACGACGATGCGAATAGTACCCCGACATTCTGTTCACTGTTTATTGGTAAAAAGGCTGATGCCAATATCTACTTCTTCGAAAAGAAACTATCATCCTCTACGCAGGAGGCTACAAGCGAAGACAATAATGAAACCTTCCATCGCTCATCGACAATGATTGCATTGGGAACTACAGAACTGGATGAATATTACAATATTTTGACTAAGGAAGGGAATGTTAAGATTATCAAACCTATTGAGGACCAGCCATGGGGCTATCGACAATTCACTCTAGAGGACCCTGATGGGAATAAACTTACCTTTTTCAAATTTCTGGAAGGAGGAAATCCAGGCACTGAGTGAGCATAAGTACCCACATAGCTTGTGGATGAGCAGATGATTTATCAGAATTTCCAGGGCCTTGATCTGTACCTGGAAAGGTTGCGGCCCTGCTCGTGTCTTTGAACTACTCGCAATGTATGTAAATACAGACCTCACTTATCCTCGCACGTGATCTTATCATCACGAAACCTTAATTTTACAAAATTACAAAAAAATCTACTTTGTAAAGCTTTCGTTAAGATATTCACGGAAAATCGCCCGTAGAGACGCCATGCCTCGCGAGAAGAAGAAAAGAGGCCGTCGGGCAGAGAAGTCCCAATCTAAGCGAAAACGGGAAGACGAAGACGTGCTCGATTCACCCAAACGGCAGCGTACTGCAGACGAACAGAACGAAACGACAACGGGGGACGATTATATTCCGCTCGATATCCACGGCCACGGAGGGGAACAAATACAAGAGCGGGTGGATGATACGCCATTTTACGGGCTTCTCGATACTGAGGAGCAGGAGTATTTCTCAAAAGCGAGTCAGACCCTGGAACTCAACTCATTCGAAGACGATGATGATAAACGACTGTTTATTGAAAATGTTTATGCAGAAGCTAGTGGGAAAGAATTAAAGATTGCTTGCAGCCAATCTTGCTCGAGGCTCATGGAAAAATTGATTGCAATGTCCACTTCAACCCAGGTGAAGTCTCTATTCGAAAAATTTTCTGGCCATTTCCTACACCTGGTTCAACACCGTTTTGCGAGCCATTGCTGTGAATGTCTATTCATACGAGCTGCGCCAATGGTCACATCTGAGATGGAGAATCCAAAGAATAAAAAGAAGAGAGACAGGTTGACCACAAACGAAAGTAATAGGGATATGGAACAAGACGAGTCTTTAAACCAAAAACCCGCCGTGGAATTGTTCTTGGGAGTGATTTCGGAACTGCAAGGAAATTGGGGATATCTTCTCACTGAGCCTTTTGCGTCACACACGATAAGACTTTTGCTACTTATATTAGCTGGGGAGCCACTTGCAGATCAATCCAATGCGAGGGTATTGGCGAGTCGAAAAAAAGAAAATGTGGGTTCTATAACGGCGACCACTCAATCGGAATTGTCGATACGTGAAAGCAGACAGGTCCCTACCGAGTTCAATGATACCCTAAGGCGGATGATAGTAGATCTGAGTGCAGGTTTAAATTCCACCTATCTTCAGGCACTTGCTACCCATCCTGTCGGAAGCCCTGTGCTACAAGTCATCCTATCAATAGAGCTTGGGTGTATGGGAAAAGAAAAAATAAAGGACAAAAACTCCGTTTTCCGCAGGCTTATACCGGATGATACCCTTGAAACCAAAGATGAAGGCTTGAACTTCTTAAACAGCCTGTTCTATGATCCAGTTGGATCTCGTCTGCTAGAAACAATTGTCCGAGTTGCACCCGGAAAATTCTTCAAAACATTTTACAAGGTAATAATTCGTGAAAGAATTGGCTCCTTGGCACGAAATGAAATAGCTTCTTATGTGGTCATTAAAGTGTTGGAGAGAGTGAGCAAGGAAGATCTCCAATCAGCTATTGAAAGCATACTTCCCGAAGTACCTTCATTAATTCAGCGGTCGCGACTCAACGTTATCAAAACAATAATAGACCGCTCCATAGTCCGGGGTGCCGATACTGCCTCCCTAGCAAAGGCACTTGAATCAGCTTATGGTGATGATGGCGTTGCGCGCCTTAAAACGATCCTAGGGGTTGACGCGGACGACCCGGTAGCTGAGGAAGCCATGAAACCAAAGTCTGGAGTTTCCGCCCAACATCTCCATGGATCGCTACTAGCACAATCCATGTTACAAGCATCCGGAAGTCTCGCAAATATGATCCAATCCAGCTTTCTTGCAGCACCAAATGAGACTATAATGCAGATTGCAAAGAACCCAACAGCATCTCGCGCTCTCCAGGAGGCTCTAAAATGTTCCAGATCAAACACTCATTTTCGCCGACAATTCTTACCTCGCTTTTACGGACAGATGTGTGAATTGTCTTTGGATAGCAGTGGCTCTCACGTGGCTGACGCTCTTTGGGACGCGACAACAGACCTGATATTTATCAAGCAAAGGTTGGCACAAGAGCTGGCGACTAGCGAATCGACCCTACGTGATTCATTCTTAGGAAGAGCAGTCTGGAGGAATTGGTCAATGGATTTGTACAAGAAGAAACGGGGAGAATGGATGTCTAAAGCAAAGGGCCGAGATAGCTCTGTCTCAGCTTCAACTGCCGATTCGAGCGCCGGGCCGGCGAAGAGCAAGCTGGACCTAGCCAGGGCACGATATGCGGCAGCAGCCGAGCAAAAGGAGAAGCCAGACAGCAGGGAACAAGGCCATCGCGGTAAGAAGCAGGTCATGTCGGCGCCGAGCAGCCTTCTGAAAGCGCAGTAAAAGCCGCAGAGCGTGACGTCACTCTCTGTTTATCTTTACGTAATAACGATGACAAATTTAGTTGGCTGGACTTTACTCACGTGATATAACCATAGATTGTAGTAATCCAACATGAAAGGTTTATATATCAGATCACATCCACATCCAACACAGTTTCTTGCAATGCCTTGTCCATTGATTGAAACGAGGCCCTTTCGTGTCTGAGTTACAGCAGAATGGAGCGTCCAGAAGAAGTGCGGAAAGTGAGTCTCCCAGTGGTCTCCTCTTAGCTGAGGGTATGAATGATTTATCATTTCCGTCTTGTAATCATTTCATCATTTGAATAAACCCTAAGTTAGCATAATAGTCAACTAAAGGAGGACTTTAGGTCTTGAATTCGGTCCAGGAACGTGTTGTTGGATTTGTTGAACAAGCGGACCGCGCATCCCTGGTACCAGGACAAAAGGACAATGAATCTCAGCCCAAGATATTGGACTTCAAGAAGCCAGAAGAGCTCAAAGAGGTATTCAAGGAAGGTTTAACAACTTCGGGGCAGGGCCACGACGGTCTTGTTCGGATTGTAGATGATCTTCTAAAATATTCCGTCAATACCTGGCAGCAAGGATTTCTGGACAAGCTCTACTCGTCACCTAACGCTCCGGGCCTGGCGGCAGAATTGCTCCTCGGGGCATTAAATGCCAACGTGCACGTCTACCAGTCAGCCCCAGCATTGACGGTGGTCGAAAAACTTACGACACGGCGATTTGCAGAACTTTTCGGCCTCACCGGACCTAATGCAGGTGGAATATCTGTTCAGGGAGGGTCTGCTTCCAACACCACGGCGATTGTCGTAGCAAGGAACACTTTATTTCCGGATACCAAAAAGAATGGAACAGGCGATCACCGATTTGTTTTATTCACGAGCGCTCATGGACATTATAGCATCGAAAAAGCTGCACAAATGATCGGTCTAGGAAGCAATGCTGTTTGCAGTGTACCCGTCGACCGCGAGGGACGAATGATTCCGCAGATGCTTGATGAAGAGATCCAAAAAGCAAAGGATGCTGGTAAAACACCACTTTTTGTCAATGCCACCGCTGGGACAACGGTTCTAGGGACATTTGATCCTTTTTCAGAGATTGCAGAAATTTGCCGCAAGCATAAACTCTGGTTCCACATCGATGGAGCCTGGGGTGGTGCTTTTATCTTTTCCAACCGCCAGAAACATAAGCTTGAAGGTTCCCATTTGGCTGACAGTATTGCCATAAACCCTCACAAGATGCTTGGAGTGCCATTGACTTGTTCTTTTCTTCTCGGTGCGGACATGACACAGTTCCATGGCTCGAACACTCTTCCGGCGGGATACCTATTCCATAACGATGTGTCTGATGGCTCTGAAGTATGGGACTTGGGGGATCTGACTCTACAATGCGGGCGCCGAGGTGACGCCCTGAAAATGTTCCTCAACTGGAATTACATTGGCTCGGCGGGCTATGAAGAGCGAATTGATTCCGCTAGTGACGTTGCCGTGCACCTTTGCAACCTTATTTCGGAATCTCCGGACTTAATTCTCCTCAGTGAAAACCCACCGCCATGCTTTCAAATATGCTTCTTCTATGCACCCTTCAAACAGATGGTACATGGTTCAGGCAAGCTGGTAGATGGACGCACACTTGATGAAGCTGAGCGAGGAAAGCTCAATGGAGAGATCACTTCGATGATTGCTGATGACTTGATCCAGCAAGGATTCATGGTTGATTATGCTCCACCAGCCGCAGCACAAGTCGAAGGAGATGGGAAATATCTCCGATGTGTTGTGAACCTTCACACAAAGAAAGAGACAGTTGAACGTCTTGTTGAGGTAGTTTTGGAGCTGGGCGCCAAAGCGGTTAGGAAGCAGCGTGGTTTAGAGTTGAACTCGGCCTTTGTGAATCCTAACCGGGCTCTAGCCCCTGGTCAACGACCAAAAAACCCTCTAGAAATGGGCCATGGACCTCAAGGAGCTCTAGCTGCTTCGGATTTCATCCTCTGAGCTCTTCCATTGTTGATTTACAATGGGCCTATGACTTGTTCTCTCAAAAGGTGTCGGCATTTCTATTGTATATGTATAAGATTTGTGACATAGAATATATAAAAAGTTCCCAGGACAGATGAATGACCTTCACAATATATACAACTGTCTATTGTGCTTAGAAAGCTAGCTGCGGACTTCAACCCTCCTCTCTAAAACTGATCGTGCCTCAGCTTCAGTCAACGTATCTATTCCAAGCTCAGATAAGACACCTCTTGCGCTTTCATTATTCGCAAACAGCCTCTTCTCAGCTTCCCATAAGCCAAGCCCTATTCTCGTACCGTCACCAGTGTCAGGCGACTGAACTTTTTCCGGTTTAATCTTCAAGTTAAGGATGAATAAACTATCCCGGAGTTTTTTAACTGTCTGTGCTGCAAGTCCTTCACCAGCCTTTACTCCTATAGCAGCGTCTACTGTGTCACAGATATTAGAGACATCAACGGAAATCTGTGCAGCACCAGTGGTGGAGAATGAATTTCGCATCAGTATGCTATCCCAGATATATGTCTGAATGGCAAGGAGAACATGGTTGGCAATACGGCGTCTCGGCGCAACAGCCAATGTGCGAGAAAGAAACGAAAAATCAGCGGTGAGGAGCCGTAGAGTTTGCACAAGGTCTAGTGACGGTGTAGTAAGGGCACCAGGTTCATCGGAGGAAGTGCGTAAAGAAGCCCACGTTGACACCTGGTAATAAGAACGGAGAGATGCCTGGACACTCGATACGATAGTCGTTTGAATTATGGATTCGGACCGCATTCGAAGGTGACGGTATGCTGTAGCTGTTTCGTCGAACAAAGCTCCTTCAGTTTCGTCCTCAGGGTGGTCATGGTTATTGGCCACCGAAGATGAAGTACGTGCTGCAATTTCCGACACTGACATTACACCAGCTACTGGTTTTCCGGTATGGCTTTGCCTTGCTACCCGGTCCTGTAGCTCATACCAAAGTTCAAGAAAGAAGACGTCGTCGCCCCAGTCCTGCATCTTTTTCTCTAGATATTCTGCGCTTCCGAATATTCTGCATAACCTCTCTAGCCCAGAAACACCTTCTAGACTTGGTTGGCCAACTGAGGAACCCTGAACGGTGCGTCCTATTGTGGATGTCATAGCAAGGTATGCTTCAAGGCCAGAGTGTAGCCTCCCATGGAACAAGTCAAAAATGGTGATTTGGATATCAATTAGAAACCGAAGCTTTTGGCTAAAAGATGACAATGGCCGGTAAAGCTCCGTGATATTTTCTAGAAGATCATTAACCCGGAGAGCCGCCTTCGTTGGCTTGGTTGCCGTTGGGGCTACCCCGTCATAATCAATCTCACCACTGTCCTCAGTATCAATGATATTCTGATATCTGGTCAAGGCAAAATTCTTTTCTACCTGTAGCCATTCAGAGAACCAATTCTCTCCCACCAGCAACTCCCAGGTTAAACCCTTCCATGTGCTTTCTCGTGCTGGGTTCGATGGATAAGACCAGGATAACTTAAGCTCATTATCGAAATTCATCAGTTCATGAATTAAATGACTGAAAGCTTGCGGGTGTTTGGAAACTGTTGGCAGTAAATTCATGGCTTTCTGTCGCACCATCGGTAGGAGCGCAGATATAAATGATGAGACGGCATCCGAGTATAAGGACTGAAAGACTGAAGGCCCGTTGAGGCCCCTTCTATGCAATACAGGTTGTAAATATGTGGAAAAGAATTCAGCATGGGTATTGATTAAGTCCAAAACATGTGACATAAAATATTCTGGCTAGAAAGGAAATTAGTAGCTAATTATCTTCATTCTTCAATTCTAAGAGCCAGAGCATACCTTATCCAGCCTATTTGTAGGCTTGTCGCCGCTGAAATGATATTTAAATCGAAGCTCCAGTGGCCGCGACATAACTTCTAGTGGAAGTAAAATGGGTAGTTCGGAGAAATCTTTGACGTGGGCTGCAACATCGTCGTTTGGAAGGTCACTGCAGCAATCATTTAGAAAGATATATTTAACTTACAGAGTAATTTGATATGTATACTAACGGTTCTTGAAATTCTAGTAGTAGATCACACCAGCGCATCCATTCATCGATCAATGGTTCGGCAGGAAGCTCTTTCATTGGCCACTTCATTTTGTCCAAAACATTTTGTAGTTGAGCAATATATTCCGCTCGGAGGGAGTTCTTTAAATTCTCTGAGACTTTGTTCACATAATCGAGAAGGTGTGGTGTAGCTCCCTCGACTGTCTCCTGGCTTGAAGATATAGATCCCTGGATGGAACGAAGTTTTGAGTAGGACCGTAACGCATCATGCGGCGATGATTTCATTGTCTCTATCGTCTCCTTGCTATGAAATATGTCAGCAATATTCTTAGAAGCCTTGATACTCGAGAGGACAAACTTCAAATGATCTATGCCGCTTAACAGCTCCAAATACCCTTGCGACACATCAAGCCTCTGCAGTCTAGTAATGCTATCCTCAAATTTCCGGACTGCCTCATCACTATGTTCTGATTGCGTTACAATAAGTAAGCGTCGATCTATATCATCCTGGTGTTTGCGGAATGCCTCTGCCTCCTTCCGAACAGCCTCCGCATGTTCATTTGAGGCTTTAGTAGCGCTTTTGAGGATTTCCTCTGCTTCGCGGAGCTATATATAGTCCAGATCGTTAATATACAACTAACAAAAGATTTCACAGTCAAAGAAAGGTCCGTTACCTGTTGCCTCTGGATATCTTGCTGCTCCTGGAGGCTGTTGAGAAGAGAATCTAGGCTCTGAAGGTCATCAATACTTTGAATCTTGTCATTGACAAAGTCGACAAGTCTCGTCGCATCTTCAGCTGACAGGTCCTCAGCCATTTTTGCTATGCAGCTAGCTAAGTAGACTGTAAAATAGAAAATTAATGACGGTTGATATTGTTCTGGTTGTTTAGTTATCTGTGGAGGAGCAAAAAGGTGGTCACTAAATTGTCTAGCCTTGGCATTATGTCCATTTAACTGGTAAGTTCGAACGTCAAATCATCAACTCTAAGCTCTCTATCGAATATTATTTACCTGGGCGAATCGATGACAAGATGCAAGTGACTTTATAATGCCCAGTCCATCGAAAAAGAGAAAGAGAATTGAACCGAATGAATTGTCGCAGAACACCCGGAGCATTGCATCGTACTTTAGCAGCACGAGACAGCCATCTACACGACTCGCGTCCGGCTCTGAGCTTACGGACGAGGAGCTGGCTCGGAAACTACAAGCAGAATGGAATCAAGAAGATCAGAATGATGCCGGATCTTATATCCCAAGCAGCATAGCTGCGGAAAATCCACAGCAAGAAGAGATTCACGCTCCTGATGGTTCTACTTCAACTGTTATCAAGCCCACCACCAAGGATAAACCCAAGGGGATATTAGCTCTTCAGAGTTCTTCAGCAGCAGAGGATACCATATCTATTTCATTGCCGTTTGACCTAAGCCCTCTGGATTTTGACCCGCTTGAGCAAATTAAAAAACTTCACGCTCATTGGGAGGCGGATGGCGGGAAAGTATCATACACTGTTTTGGCCCGCGCATTTTCTCTTGTTAATGGCACGCAAAGCAGAATTAAAATAGTTGATATACTTGTGAACGTACTTCGGTTTATTATCGTTGGTGACCCCAAGAGCCTGCTTCCCGCAGTATGGTTATCTACCAATGCATTTGCTCCACCATATGTACCTATCGAATTGGGTCTAGGGGGATCTGCCATTTCCAAAGCGTTGAAAAAGGCTTATGGGTTGGATAACCAGGGTCTTAAGTCACTTTATAATAAACACGGGGATGCTGGTGATGTAGCTTTTGAAGCAAAGAAAAAACAATCTTTTACACTCAGACGACCGAAACCCTTGACTATCCAAAGTGTGTATGATTCCCTAATGCAGATTGCAAGCAGTAAAGGCACGGGGAGCCAGGAGACAAAGCAAAGAATTATTGAGAAATTGCTTCAGGATACGAGAGGCGCAGAGGAGAGTCGGTATATCGTCCGTACGCTGGTCCAGCATCTTCGAATCGGAGCAGTCAAAACGACAATATTGATCGCACTAGCTAGGGCATTTCTCTACTCGAAATCACCGACGGCTACCTATTCGATACGCTCACATGCTGATTTTACGATACTGAGCAAAGACGGCCTTGCGAATATCTACTCTCAAGCGGAAGAAACGATCAAAGCTTGTTATGCACGGCATCCGAACTACAATGACATCGTCCCGTGTTTGTTGGAATATGGAATTTCTAGCGAGCTTCTCACAATGTGTGGTATCACGTTGCATATTCCATTACTGCCTATGCTAGGCAGCATTACTCGCGATCTCCCGCAAATGCTAGCCAGGCTACACAGCCGATCCTTCACGTGCGAGTACAAGTATGATGGGCAGAGAGCACAGGTTCATTGTGATGCATCGGGAAAGGTCTCTATCTTCTCTCGCCATCTGGAACTTATGACGGACAAATACCCAGATTTAGTGTCTCTTGTGCCTCAAATTCGATCTGAAGATGTCTCTAGCTTTATTCTGGAAGGTGAAGTGGTTGCTGTTGACAAAGAAACTGGGGAGCTACTCCCCTTCCAAACTCTCACGAATCGAGCAAAGAAAAATGTGGAAATAGGTAGCATCAAAGTCAATGTTTGTCTATTTTCATTTGATTTGATGTACCTGAACGGGCAACAACTACTTAACAGGCCGTTCCGAGAAAGGCGTGAGCTTTTGAGAAGTTTGTTTATTGAGATTCCAAATCGTTTTACATGGGTAAAGAGCATCGATGCTTTCCCATCCGATTCAGATGCTGTTCTGAACTTTTTCAATGATGCTCTCCAAGTAAAATGTGAGGGGATAATGGTCAAAGTTCTGGATGATACACCGGTTGAAAGCCCGGGTCAGATGGTAGATTATGCCGCCATTCTTGCTGGTGCTGACTTACGTTCTGAGGTGGACGAGCTACAAGAACCTACAGATATTGCGGATACTTCAGAGAAACAGCGAGGGAGCCGTAAACGGCCACTTCTATCAACATATGAGCCTGATAAACGGCTCGAGTCTTGGCTCAAAGTGAAGAAGGATTATAGCACCTCTTCAGACACACTAGACCTGATTCCGATCGCCGCATGGCATGGCCAAGGTCGAAAAGCAAAATGGTGGTCTCCTATCCTTTTAGCAGTACGAAACCCTGAAACTGGTTCTCTTGAAGCTGTCACCAAGTGCATGTCTGGGTTTACAGACAAATTCTACGAAGCGAATAAAGCGAAGTATGCAGAAGGTAGTGATAATATCATTTCACGGCCAAGCTATGTTGAGTATTGTGGCGAGCCGGAAGTGTGGTTCCAGCCTCAGGAGGTATGGGAGATGGCGTTTGCAGATATTACGCTAAGTCCTACCTACGTCGCTGCCATCGGGCTGGTTAGTGAAGAACGTGGTCTAAGCCTTCGGTTTCCAAGATTCTTGAAAGTGAGAGAGGATAAAAGCATTAATGAGGCTAGTACATCAGATTACCTTGCTCATCTTTGGGAGAAGCAAGCGGAGAAAGCAAAAGTGGGCTGAGGTTCAGCCGGGATATTGACCTGATTTTTGTGAAGAGGACTAATACTATGCGCCTATCGCTATACAGTTACTCTTCCACACGAACAACGCACCAGCCTAGATGGTGCCGGGACTGAAGTGGATTATATAGGACGGCTGAAAAGCTGCTTTTGTTTACATATTGGATGGAACAAACGCCTGCTACGTCATATAAAGGGCAAAACAGTGAGGCCGTGAACGTAGCAACAAATACTCTGTTGCTCAATGATCGAAGTTGCCACCATTCCGTCATTAGTCTCCGGCGAGCAGACGAGATAAATTTCGACTCGACGGCCCGTGGTGTTGTGTTTTATATACTCATTTTCTAAAGCACACGACCATTATAATTGACAAGATTTGAAACAACATGCCGTTGCCACGGAGAGCTTTGATCGCTGTTACCAGCGCCAATCCTCACTTCTACCCAGACGGGAAGAAGACTGGGTTGTTTTTCTCAGAAGCGTTGCACCCGTTTGATGAGTTGCAGTCTGCCGGTTTCCACGTTGATATTGCTTCGGAAACTGGAACCTACGCTTATGATGAACATTCGTTAGAGAAAAAGTTCCTGAGCCGAGAGGACGAGGAAGTTCTGCATAACAATAATGATCCGTTTAACAAGAAGCTGAACAGTCAGATGTTCAAGGCTGGTGACCTATCACCCCACGAGTACGGTTTATTTTTTGCCGCCGGTGGACATGGTGCTTGCTATGATTTCCCAAACGCCAAGCACCTGCAGGCTATTGCATCAGATGTCTACGGCCGTGGTGGTGTCGTGGCTGCTGTGTGCCATGGTCCTGCTATCCTGGGAGGCATTCATGATTCCAACGACGAGCCGATTGTGAAGAACAAGACCGTGACCGGTTTTACCACTGAGGGCGAACTTGAGCTCAAAGTGATCGATCAAATGAGGCAAGACAAAGTCCATACGATTGAGGACTGTATGGGACCCACGGGCGCACGCTACGAAGCTCCACCGACTCCATTCGAAAACTTCGAGAGAATTGACGGGCGGCTCGTTACGGGAGCAAATCCCGCAAGTGCAAGGGATACTGCGAGAGATGCCATAAAAGTGTTTGATGGGCTTGATTGAATTTAAACACCACATCCTCCAGCGATGCGCCAATGCAATTCCTGCTGCAGGAAAATTCCTCTCATTGAACCTTTTTTCGGTGTATATCTAAAATATCAGTGTATCACTATGGTACAAACTACCTAATAGCGAACGCTGCTCAGCATATTGATCCAATATATTATTACGAACAACATTTTATGTCATATTCTGGTTCCATCACACGTCGGTTTTCTTACAATCTTCTATAGATTATTCATCTCTTATCTACATTTTATTAGAATGAGATGGGCTGTGGGTTCACTAATTTTCAGCATTTACATACGCAAACATTCAGCTTCTGACGCTGGCCCTTGCAGATACTAAACAGAGAACTCCCAGTCTTCGGGGAACCAACCAAAATGCACGTCCGGGTTACCCTCGAAGATATCATCATAGCGGGGGGTGGTGGTCTCCGGACGCTCTTTCTGCAGGTAGAATCCATGGACAATCTCCTTGATTTTCGGATGAGACCACATATGCTTCATCCACTGAAGTGCCTCCGGCGTAGCACTGGTGAGAGGGAGGTTATAAGTCCGGAAACGCTTTTCGGAGCGGGACACAGAATGTCAGACATATCACAAGGAAAAATGACTCAAGGGACATGCTGAGTATGAGAAAAAAAAATAATAAGACAGAACTTACCCATAGGACTGGCCAAAAGAAGGCATCTGCGATACTAAACTCGCCGAACAAGAAGCCGTCATCTACCTGTTTGAGCTCTGCCAGTCTGGAGACCGTATACCGCCTACTCTCGCCCCAGAGCTTGAGACAGTTCTCCACCTCTTTGATGGCGCCGTCATACACTGGGATGTTCCCCGTGTACCTACCGAGTGCATTGGTGGGGTAAGAAGTGCGTAGCACTGTGCAGAGACCAGAGTGCATCTGTGCGACTGCGCTGCGGGCTTGGGCGCGCAGAGCGGCATCTCTGGGCCATAGGGGCAGGTCTGGATGGGACTCTGCGAGATATTCACAGATGGCGAGCGAGTCATTGATCTGGAACGATGGACCGAGAGATGGCACCTCTAAAGCTGGCACAAGGCCTGTTTTCGATAGCTTCGTGGACTAAGATGTAACATCGTGAGATGGAGGGAGAGATGGGGTAGATACTAGATGTAGGTACCTCCTCCAATGATACCAGGACTGCCTCGTGGGGAATGCGGTAGTAGTCCAGTAGGACCGATACACGAGAAGTCCAGCCTAAACCGCTGGTGTTAAGATCCCTTTTTATCATGTTCATTGCACAGGCTGAAAGCAACGTACTGGAATAGCGGGTGTAAGCTCCAATGAGCCTGACCTGGTTCTCCATCTTGTTGGACTGCTCTTGTGCAAGTGTAAGGATGAAAAGGCCGTGCTACAGCAAAAGCAACGCCGGAGGGGGACAGCAGATAATGAGCTACAGGCGACTATTTATATTATATTCCGGGCATGAGTCAGTCCTGTACGATATAACAAAAAGACCTCGTGTAGTATCAACTCCACAGCATCGTATCTAAACATGTTCGTGTTAGTTATAACATGTGATAGTCGGATTAACTATACACCACCTGCTTGGGCTCTATATTGCAAACGCCACTGAAGTTCTATAGAGGACCTGAAGACGGCGACTGGCTTGACGTATAATTGAGAACCTCGAGAGACAAGTTTACAAAAAAAAATCAACCCACACTCGCGCGTGCATCCCGTATTTTGTACTTCGAAGGGGATGACGTTGCTCATGATGTCTTTTTTTCTAAGGATATTTGTTATCGAGATACTCCATAAGTTTATCGGCCGGCTAGGGATATATCGATCTCGTAGGCGACGACTACGCGGACATGAAGCCGCCGATCTAGACTCTTGATCCCTTGAGCCTATGCTAGGGTTTGCGTCCTCATTTCTTAGCCATGTCCGGAGTACTTCGTAAGTAGAGATTATTTCAAGTAATCCTGTCTCCCTTTGACTTAATAATATCCGTTCCATGCAATCAGATGCTTTCGTGTTTGCGCCCTACGGAAAACTTCTTCAACGAGCATCAAAAAAACTTGATATGTTTTAAGCAAAGAAAATGACGTAAGAAACTAGAAGTGACACGTGACTTTTCTGTTATTAATAAATTACATAAGTTTACAACACGAAATTTGCGCGTTGACGCGTCGCGAGTTTCTTTTTAGTGAGCTTTTTATATTTACGCGCCGAAAGAGGAGAAAGCGAAAAAGAGCATCAAGAATTTGTCGTAAACTGAAGACTACATACAGGCCATGCTTTGTAGCGGGCGCTCCGTACATGATGATTGGTGGCGGTAGATCGATGAAACCGTACAGCTGGGCAGCGATTAAAAGATAAGGCGGCAGGGATATTAAGCTAGGTCATAGAATATGGCGGGATGGGGGAGAAGAAGAAGGGTTGTTGTACAGGGTAAATAGCACACGTGAAAGATGGCAAGGGTAGAAGAAAAAGGGAATAAAAGTAACACTGACAAGACCGCCAAACAGAAAATATCTGGTTCATGATTCAATTAACAAATAGTAGAAGGGAGCTATATGGGAAACTCCTCGCCAAGCTGCAGTGCCAGACCGGCAGCACCAGCGGAACGCTTGGCGGTGGAAGAAGAAGAAGAAGCCCTGACCGGACTTGGCGGGGCGAGGGCGTCAAAGTTGAGTCTCTTGCGTACCTCTTTGGTGGTGCGAGGGGTGCGTGGTAGATTTGTCAGAGGTGTGCGGGAGTTGGCGTTGTTGCTCGACCAGCCTCTCTGGGCCGGGCTGGGAGTGACGTTGACAAAGTCGGCAAAGTTGAAGGGTTGGGAGTGCGTAGGCGTGGAGAGGAGCTGGAAGGGTATGGCGTGTTGGGTTGGTGGTGTGGAAGGGAGGAAGTCTGTGTGGGTGGTGGGCTTGCCGTTGATGGTTGCTGGGGTGGGCGAGTTGGCGAGGTAGAGGAGCAGATCGGCCCCCGAACCAGAAGCGGAGGCATCTTCGTCTGTCTGGGCGTGGAAGCGGCTTCGTCGGGGAGGTGGCGTGCATGGTGGTTGCTGTTGTGATTGGTGTTGGAGGGAAGAAGAGACCTGCTTTGATAGCTGTGGGTCTATGTCAAGGTGTCTATCGATGTCCGGGTCAGGAATGGTATCCGACTCTGAGACAAAGGAGGACATGGCCTGGCAGGTCCTTCGTCGAGTCAGGGGTGACGACTGCGGCGCAGCAGCACCGGCACCATCCGTAGTAGAAGCAGCACCAGCAGCCGCATTCCACGATATCCGCGGCATCTTTGGTAAGGTCTGGTGTCCCGCCGCCCCCGGATCACACCGACGCCGCTTGCGAGAGCCAGAAGAAGTCATGCACTGCATCGTCTTGATGTCGAAGGTGGCAGCATGTCGGCTGCGAGAGGACCGGGGAAGCTCCCTGCTCAGCATTGGGGTCCGGACGGGGGAGGAGGTGAAGGGAGTCGAGTAGCGGGCATCCGCAGAGTCGGACGAGGAGCAGTCGGAGCCTGTCTCGTGGTGAGACTGCTGTCCATGGTGGTGGGAGACGCTGTCCGAGTCTGACGGTAGGGAGTCCCTGTCCCTGTGAAGGCCATGTAGACGTTCATAGCGGACTTTGGCGAGCCCCAGGCGGTCCTGAAGATTGAGGGATACCTGTGCACTGTTAGCTGGCACATGAACCTACCAGCGGTTTATGGGGGTAACCTTTTCTACCTGAGCGATGTCTATCTTGTGGATGGCCTTCTTTGCAGAGGCGGTAGGCGAGGTGATTGACATCCTCCACCTAGCAATATTATGTCTGTACCCAAGGATCGAACTCTGAGGGTCTCTATTCAAAGGGGGAGAGGGAGGGGGAGTTCCTTGTGTCCTCGTCGCTCGTCGCTTGCGATGCAGGGTTTTTCCCACCCCAGACTTCCCACCGAAGAACTTGTCCGGCGTAGGTAGAGTGACAAGGGTACTCCCTTTTGTCCAGCAGTCGCCAGCAGGATTTAATGCTTGTATACCACGCTCGTCCGTGGGGTCTCTTGGCCGGTGGTGTCGGAGTCGTCGTCGTCGGTCGTTGGTTGTAGCGAGGAAGAAGGAGGTTGAAAGGGCGAAAAGGTTTTAACTAAAGCCATAACTAAAAAAAAAAGAGGGCCAGCCACACATACAAACAAGCTACAGGGAAGATGCAAGGGACAAGTCGTTTTGTTTACACTTAGCATATACTTACTCATATCGTCGTTATATACGTTTATCCATCTATCTATATATATACATTTGTAAAACAACTGTCAGTCTGTCAGTCGGTCTCTACATAGTCAATGTCTACCTCCGGCCATGATATGCTGCTTGCCACTACCAGAGACAACTGCGTAATGCCTGCTTGCATGTTATGGACTGATTGGCCCTTGGGCGCTTGATAAATAAGTAATATACGTGTATGTACGCCTTCACTCGTCCTTCAGCCAATGTCCGCTCGTAGTTTTATCACTGATGGAGTTGCTGGATCTCCCCAGGGTGAAACAGGGATCGCCAGTCTTACTCTTTTTTACCGGGCGTGCTTAGAGGCTTTACCTGGAGCTTTAACTGTCTTTAACTAAGCCTTTAACTAAGTCTTAGCTGGCTTAACTAAGGCTTCTAACCGCTGCCGGGATCCTGCTGTCTTGCCTGCTTCTTGCTTATTCTTCCTTTCCCGTCCCTGCTGCTGCCGCCACCCAAAAGGCAAAGCAAGCATATCCCAGGAACCCGCTGGGCCCTGCAAGAGATGGTGAACCTGGATTCTTTCTGTGGTTCTTGGTGTGTCTTTCAGTGTTCTTGTTGTCTGTTGGTGATGTTGACGCTGTGAAGATAGAGAGCAGCCAGAGAAGAAGACAGAAGAGAAGACAGACAGAAGACAGACAGAAGACAGACAGAAGACAGACAGAAGACAAGACACAGATATAGAAGACTGTTGCACCGCAGGCTATCACACACAACTTCTTCTTCTTTTCTTTTGCCTTGGTTTTTTTTTTTCCCTAACTACATCTTGGTCGAGTTCCTGTTGGTAGCAGCAGTTCTGCTCCCCTCACTCGTTTAAAAGGAGAAGAAGGAGAAGAAGGAGGAGAAGAAGAAGTCGAGAGGATGGCGTCCGGAGAGAAGAACAAGAGCTCTGGGATGACCTTCTTCAAGGAGCTTCGTCGTCGTTCGAGGGCTAGTTTTCAAACGAAGCCGGTCGTGAAGGTGACGACAGCAACATCAACGACGCCCTGCCCGTCTCTTCCGTCCAGCAGCGCCGGCGAGTCCAGCGTCAATGGCAACGCAAGCCTCGATAATGGACATAGGAATGGACAGACGAACGGGAATGGCATGTCCAAGGCCTCCACCACCGATTCCTCAGTCCACAGCCCCGGCAACACGCCTCCTCCCTCGATCAAGCCGACTCTCTCGTCCGGCCATCTGCCTTACCTGTCCAAGTCGGAGGGATGGCTGCCCCAGCCGCCCCAGAGGACGGTGCCCATCACCTCCCAGTCATGCAGGAACAGCATGGTGGTGCGTTTTTCTTCTCTGTATCTATACTATGGCTGCTAACATATAGCTATACCCAGGGCATCAATCCAACGGCGTCAAACTCGACCAAGAACTTCACTCCCACCTCGCTTTTTGCTCCCAGAGTGCTCTCCATCTCAGACAATTCCTGGGTATGCGTTGGATGTTTATATAGACAATAAAAAGAAGAACGAAGCTAATGAGACTAGGTGAACCAAAAACTCCTACTACTGTACGGAAACATTGGCGATCGGGAACCCCTTAAATCTCCGGTCGACGGCAGTATCACCATCTACCACCTCCAGGACTCCTTTCCTTCTGTATCATGGCCGGTTCGTGCGTCCTGCTTCAAGGCTCTGGTCCACCTCGTTCCTGGGCCGAATCGCATCCGCCTCGAGTTCGCCTCACCCAAAGCGGCTCCCTCAGCCACTCCGCATACCTCCTGGATAAACATCAATTACCTTCCCCTAGCAAACTCGCCGCCCCTACAGCTCGCCATCCTTCTCGGCAGTGACTCGGATGCACAGTACGACTCAGCTCCCAACAAGGGTGCCAACGACCTCGAAAATGCCGTCCGCAAGTTCAGGATGGCCGCTTACCTCTGGCAGGCCTTTACCGGCGAGCAGATGTTCAGGAACAACTTTGGACGGAGGTGCTTCCATTTCGAGGAGGAGTGGCAGACCGGCAGCCTGAGCGGTCGAGATGCGGACAACGGTATCATGCGGAGCGAAGCCAAGGTTCATATCATCCGCTGTGACAAAGACGGTCGAAGAGCTGCGGGCCTCAGTGCTGCCACGACTGAGGACCGAGGGCGGTCTCCTCAAAGGTCGCCATGGACTCTGTACGCAAGTACTTTGGCCTACGGCCCGGTGAACAGCGTTACGTCTCCGTTCTCTTGCTCGACACACACTGGGACAACAGCACAAAATCACTTACCGCTCACGCTGCCCTGGGCTCCTCCCAGTCTGCCGACCTCAAGCTCGCCCTCTTTGGCTCCCACGGCCTGCACAGCTACCCTTCATGTCTTCAGGATATCGTATCAGCCTTCACGGACTGTGCCCGTACGGACACGGCTTATGTTGCCAACCACAACAACGAGTGTGGAAGCAATTGGGAAACCGCCAGTTCATCGCTCGGCCGACATCTGCACGAAGTCGGCCATCTGTTTGGCTGCCATGACGCTGAATCGGGCATCATGGGCCCAGACTACCTTCGTTTCAACCGTACCTTCATGACCTGGGAGCCCTACTCGACTCGCACCAAGGAGCGAGGCGCGCGTCTGCTGCTCCCGCCAGACGAGTGTGGTTGGCACCGTCTGGACGTCCTCAGGTTCCGCTTCCATCCATGCTTCAAGCTACCCAGCGATCCGCTCTCGCCTCCCACAGATACCATCCAGCTCTGGCCAGTTGACGGTGGGAAGACGCTTGTCACCTCAGGTGCAGGCATCGCCTTTATCGAGATCTTCACCTCTGCCGACAGTGACATCCCAGCTTCCTTTATTGAATATGTCGACGCCGAAGCTGGTAACAGCAACATCCCCAGGCAGATATGCTTCACCGAGGCGGAGATCCGTGCCCAGCTGCCTGACCATTGTCGAAAGTCCAAACTGATCCGTCTACGCATCTACTCTGGCTGTCTCTCTACGTTTACTGTCGCTGACTTGGCTACTCTCAAGAACAAGGACAAGGAGTGGACTGTCAAAGTGCCTACCGTCACTGGACATGGCCAGTTAAGCTACCGGGGATATATGGAGAGTTCGCAGGGGGAGAGACATGAGGTGGTTTTCGAGGCAAATAAACTACTTACCTCCATCAAGGTGTTTGCTGGTGAGAAGCCGGGGTTGGACGTTGGGGCGCAGGCTAGGGGAACGATTGCAGGCATCGAGTTCCGTTACGAAGATGGGACCAGTCAGCTATTCGGAGACAAGGGTCAGGGGTTGATTGATGGCGAGTACACACTCGGTAAGCTACTTCTCTCTTTACCCCTACGATGAATGAACGAATGAGTGACTAACAGGTGCAGACTCACGACGGGGTGAAATTGTTATGGGCTTCCATCTGCGCGCCGACGGGGACGGAGTACACGGCATTGGAATCCTTACTAGTTTCGGTAGACGGTCCGGCGTTTATGGGTGCTCAAAGGCCGGCCAGGGGTATGTTGCATACACTTTCTACTATTCCCGGTACAACCACAGGCACAGCTTACAACTAACCAAAATGCTACCATGCCACAGCGGTACATTGCTTCCCCCCAGAGGATACAGGATCACAGGCGTTACAGGAACGGTAGGAACTGGCATAGAAGCCGGCATCATGGGATTTTCTCTTATCATCGCTCGATAGACGGACGACATGGGGGAACCTAACTAATTAATATCATGGTACACTAAAATCCCGCTATGCTACACTACGCTGCGCCGTGTCAACCATCAACCCATGGATCAGAAGCAACAAACTATCTCTCTCGCTCATAGGCCGAGCAATCACCGTCTATTTTACACCGAAGCAACGTCCCCCTCGAGGCTCGTGCGCCATGGGAGGCTCAACGTGAGATGGTTTGGCTGTCCCTTTTTTTCACCCCAAGGCAATAAAATAAACGTTCACCCTTTTGTTATCTCTTTGTTCTTCCTTTTCTTTTCATCGTCATATCGATGAGGGGTATGTCTCGATCTTCGACACCAAACCGTGGGTTGCTATCCACCCTTAATTATCCAGCCTGCTGCGTCCACTCCCTCGGTTCTTCACATTCCCCGGTTCATCAATGGCCAGTTAACCTTGTCTTTTCTCTTCGCCCCGTCTTTCTTCGTCTCTTTGCTCCTGTTGACGTGTCCCCCCTCGTTTTCTTCTACCTTAATCACTAATAAAATAACCAGCACAGAGAGGGGGGAAACACGCAAAATACATACGCAGAATCACAAAATAAGGGATCTGGGATATCAGGCAGAATGGAAGGGAGGGTTACTGTTCGGCCCTGTGCTTTTCTTTCTCTTCTTTTTAATATAATATCGGAGCATGTGGTTTGTCTTGTTACTGTTGTTTTACTTGCTCTACTTGCCTTTTTCTTTTATTTGCCTGTCTTAATTGATTTGACATGCATGGTAAAATATATTTACGATCAAATGACTTTTACCTTCCTTACCCTCCTTGTTTCGCCTCTCCGTTTGCCTCCGCCTATCTGTCTATCTTCCGGCTGTTTGACTCTGGCTCTCTACTCTCTGACTCGGCCTTTGCTCTAGTGCGATATCTAACCAGAAGAAAGGGAGAGGGTGGAAGTCGAACTGATCAGCAAATACGCCATGAACTCTTCCCGCAAACCACTGTTATAGCACACCAACAGCGCATCGTCCTTGATATGCCCTTCTATAACTACCAAATAACTAGCGCTAGCGAGCTACAAAGACGAAGAAATTGGCTTCGACCCTACCGAAGTCTACTACTGAGGCTCCGTGCGAATCTCCCAGCCAGTTATATCTTCTCAACCGACCTTTCCCCCCTAATCTCGACCCGGGCTCGTTTCTTTTTCTTGCTTTAGTTCTTCCTTCATGAACTACGATCGATCGATCGGTTGGTCGGTGGGTTCGTCGGTTAGGTCGGTCGCTCGGTCAGTTGGTCGATGGTAGAGTGCTGAGAACAGTCCATTCCCTGGTTCAGTTCTGGTCCATGATAAGAGACAGAAACGAAATGAGATCGACCTGCTTTTTATGGTTTGGCTTTGGGGCTCGGGGAATTTTTTTTTTTTCATTTTAATTTCCCCGGGTCTTGATTCTTCGGTCAAAACAACTTCCCTCTCTATCTCGAGGTGCACATGTATACGCTTCCTCTCTCCTAATAGTGCGGTCTCGTACTCCAGCACTAACAACAACAAAGCTCACATGCTGTGTTATGTGGTGCGGTACATGGGGCTGTATCGCCAATGCCTGCGCCACAGGTCACTAGACACTAGAGACACTTAGGGGCGATCTGTTCTCCTCTCTTGGCTGGGGATGAGGCATTGATTGTGGATGATGTTGTGGGGGAGGGGAGATCGGGGATCGAGAATGCAGGCTGCAGGCTGCAGGGCCAAGTGCCTCGGATGCTGTGTTCCCTGTTTAGTCTGAATCTGCAGACAAAATATGGATGGAGGAGCTACGTTGCTTATGCTGAATGGCATACGGCAATTCCGAGACTGTCATGCCCACCATTCGTGGGGGAGGTGGAAAAGCCCATCAGATTGACTGGCGGATGCGGTCAGATGCTGATTGATAGTCAGTTGGACCCTGCAGTCTGACTCAGGCATACCCTATGCACCAGGACGGACAGACGGGCCGCCAGACAGAAAGTCAGGCAGGCAAGCAGTCAGGCAGGTCAGAGATAACAACCATCATCTGCTTGCTCCATATTCGCCCAAAAACAAAAAGTCTAGATTGAGTTTTCCGCTGTTTTTGCTTTGTTTTTTCATCTTTCATATCCCTTTCTTCCGCCCGGTCAAACTCTCAGCGCCCTGTTTAACGTCAGAAAAACAACCTTCCAGGAGGGAAGAATATACAGACAGCCTTCAATGGAGAGTGTAGCAGATATATCTACCTATGTTTTGTTATTACTATTTTTTTTTTTGGTTTTGTTTTTGCCGTCCGAGGACCCGGGAGTTCATGTAAGCGTTGGAACCATATCCCATAATTTAGGTACCGGCGACGGGGATGGGTTTGATGGCAGCGACAGGGCCAGTTCCCTGGTCATCTTACATGATATTATTTTCTTCCCTAGTTCTTTTTTTTTTCATATCTTCTCTTCTGAAACACTCATATCCTGCTCGCCCCAAATCCCGAGAGGGTGGGCCTTATCCGCTCGACTTGCAGCTCTCCCGGAAACCGAGCGGATGAGATTACAATGGGGCCGAAAATAGGCAAGTCAATGCCAACACAATGGCTTCCTTATTGTTACTTGCCCTTTTTCATAGTCGAAGATGTGTATATGAGGTATTTTGCTCGTGCGGGCCAGGTGAGACTAATACCTGACCAATACCCTTTTCCATGGGCTGAGAAGATATCTTATTCGTTTCTTGGTTGTGGCAAAGTAGATGAAGGCTACTTTTAAGTGGTTAAGACGATCTGCCGAGGGTGTAACATCCTCTCTGTGTCTATTTTTCTTCATCATTCTTCTTCTTCTTCTTCTTCCGTTAATTTTCCTCGAGGCTTCAGGGCAGAGAAAAAGTAAAGGGATGGTGAAGAGGATAGAAAGCTCCTTGAGGAACTGCTCGAATGACTAGACCAGCCACACCTATCCCCACACAATTTGGAGATCGTGTTTAGGGCATGCACACAGGCATGCACACGGCTATGTAAGCCAGACCCACGGCAAAAAAGGAACGAGCTATGGAAGCTTTGGTGGGGGTATTTTTGTGGAGGGAAGCATGTATACATACCTCACAGGAGGAGAGAGCAGAGAAGCGAGAGAAGGAGAGCAGCTTGATCGAAAGTTTGGTACGTGGGTGGTACATCTTGTTTCCTTTTGCTTTTTCTCCTTTGATTCTTTCTTTTTCTCTCTCTTTTTTTTCAATTTCCCTAACCTGGTGTTCTGCCGTTTTAGGTAAATTGTCCCCCTTGATCAAGCTGGCGAGGTTGCTTCGTCTGTCCATCCCAATCTGTCTGATGGGAGACAAGTGCTTACTAGATATCTCACTAGCAACTACCCCAGTCAATCATATGGCTCGTGAAGGCCTGGGACTCAAGCACTACTCTTTGAAACCGTCTCCCCCTCATCTTCTTTGTTTGTGTGTTCCATGGGACATAGCTCAAGGATCTATATGGAGGGTGTTGCAGACCACATTAACCCCCTTCCCTTGGCCTAAACTAGCTGCATGTGCCGACTCCCTATGATCGCATCACACAAAGTCTAGAATTGAGAAGTTAATAATAGATGGATAAAGCCACATCCATGAACACCACACGATGCGGCGGGAAGGAAACTGCTGTTCACATATCGATGGTTGGCCATGGGGAGGTAGATCGGTGGAGACCAAGCCTCGATCAGCTTTTTTTTTTCGAGAGATCATCCGAGCCTTGGAGAGATCCCTGAGGAGCTTTGAGATAGACTGAGCCACAGGGTAGGTAACTAGCAATGTGCGTTCGTAGATAGTTAACTGGAGTTTCCCCGGCGCTGTCTCGGCGGCCACCCTTTGATCCGATTGCCCTTGATAGAACAAACATCCGATGTATGTACGTAGCAGGAGTCAGGCAGCAGATCATGGCCCACAAAACACGACTTGAGTGTGGCCAGGGACACAGCAGCAGAAGTGGCTCAGTTAGCAATGCGGCTGGAGCTATGGCTTGAAATCTGGATAATAGAAAAATAAGGCCGATTCTCGGTGCTTGCATGTCCTGAAGTCGAACTTCCATTTTTGATGATTATAGCTGTTGCTATAATACCATAGCCCGTTGAGTAAAACAAAAAATAACAAACGCAAGAGCTTTTCTAGCCCTAATCTAACCTTCTTGCAGGCTTCCGGCAAGAAACAGTCGTATATCTTTAACTCTCTTATTTTTTTTTAACCCCTTCTCTATCTGGTCAGTCGTAAAGAAGTTGATTTAACGCTCCAGATGTTGTTGTTCTTGGTAGAGATCAAACCCGTAAGAATGGAGCTACCTGTTTCGGAACCGGTAGAAAGATGTTTTGAAGCTTCACTTCAGACTCCATTTGGGAACTTCGATCGTTTCGCCGCCTCTCGGAGATCCCCGCTCGGATATTTTTTGTTTTTCTTTCTCTTTTCCTTTTTGCTTCCCGCTGAAGGCTTTTCGGGCTTGTCAATCGTCTTTGGCCGGGAGAGGATTTTTCGTCTCGCTATGGGATTTAAACATCCGCCCATTTAACACTGTGGAAAGTGTAAAAAGGGAAGAAAAAGTAAAGGTCGAAAAAAATATGCGTATAAAACAAACATATAGATGAGGGAGTTTTAAATCGGCCTCAATGAGCTTTCTCCAATCGCCAAATGGGCATAAAGGAGGCTAGCTCTCTTTTTCTGCTCCAGCTTGCCTTGCATCGGACTTGTCTTGCCCTGCAAAAAAAAAAAAAAAAAAAAAAAGAGGGTAATATCAAGTCGAGCCTGAATCGCCGGATCTACAGACCGGTACTTCAAGTTTAGTGTGGTGTCTGCCCTGGAATGATGTACCAGTCTCCATCTTCTGTGGACCGTTGCTATGTTTGTATGGAGAATGTGTTCTAGCCTTGCCAGTGTCTAGTAGGTTGACTTTCTTTAGGGTAAAAAGTTCCTTAATTTTCCCAAAAAACCTATAGTATGTCAGTTAATAGTTTATTCAATGCACATGTCAGAACCCAGACGCGCCGTGCGTTTTCCTTTTTCTATATATCTTCACTTTGTTTTTTTACTTACCTGACCTTTCGCTCTGAAAAACCGTCCCGGACGAGAGGGGGATCTAGATGGACGAGCGGGATGTGAGATCAATATATCGCGAAGAGTCTCGACTGAGGGATAAAGATGATAGACACGTCTCGGCCCGTGAGTATATGACAGCAGACAAGACACGGCCCAAGGGAAGGCAGCCAAGTGAGCATCAGAAGAGGCCAGGTCGCGGTCAAAGCGATAGATCGATGATATGCATAGATAGTATAAGCTATCTATAAAACAAAAAAAAAACAAAAGAGAAAAAAAAAAGTGACAAGGGGACCCTTCTTCACGATGGGAGGATGTACTCCGTACCTGGGCTCCGGTACTCCCAACCGTGGATTGGAATGTAATTGACACATGTATGTACCCAGGTTAGCTACATGGTCTAGCTTATTCTCCCCCCCACCGCCGCAGATATAGGCAGTTTTAGTGCCTGTAAGTAGGTAAAGCTCTTAGCTCGTCCTCCACAGGCTAGCAAATCAGTATCACAGCTTCTCTGTCGACCTCCAGCATGTTGTGTAAGTATTTCGATGTAAGGGTTTAGTTTGAATTGCAACAATTTTTTTTTTTTCAATCCCATCGGACACATACTTGTGTCTCGATCTCTCTCGCTTTCTCTCTCGTTTTCTTTTTCTTTTCTCCCTGTCTCTTTAAATTCCTTTTTCCGCTTCTTCTTTCTTCTTTTTTTATTTTTTCTTTTGAGACCGATTTTCAGGGTCCAGGAGCGATTTAGAATATGCTTAGCAGCCATGCGAAATCCATCCAAAGAAGCAAGTAGTTGGTTTCTGGTGGATATTGTGTTTCCAAGGAGAGGGAGAGACGGAGAGAGGTCGTGTGTCCTTTATTTTCTCCGCCCATTAATATACATGGCAAGCTGAAGAAGATCGACGATGGAGTTAAGAGGAGGCCAAGGGGGTGCATGTGCATTGGTGATGAAGATGAAGAAGTCTCTGCTTGTCGTTCGGGCTGGCTAATGTCTGTCTCTTTGCTTTTGGCCCTCCCGTGCTACACTGCATGTCTACCCTAGAAGGAAGAGTTATACGGGCACTCAGACCATTCTCCTTAACAGTGGGTTAGTTATTGCGTACATAAGAGTAGCAAACGGGCTGGCAGTAGCTATTTCTTTTCTTACGAATTTGTTATTAATTAGTATGGAGACCCAGCCCGGGCTCTACTCAGTTCAATTGGGCTGTTCGCAGTTTGCTATGCAGTTTGCTGCACTCCGCTTGACTCGGGGAGATACGGTCGTCTCCGATCGATCTGCTCTCAAGGTGTTGTTATGTGAGCGTATAGCGTACTCCGTTATGGATATACGTATAGTTGTTCGGATTATAGATGTACGGAGCAAGCATGGAGAATGGAGTATGAAGTCCGGAGCATGGTTCAGAGTCCTCCTCTCGGACTCGTAATGCTGTTATCTCGAACGTTCGTGAACGAGAACGAATAACCGCAGGCAACACGAAACACCGAGATCTCTATCTCTTTCTCTCTCTTTCCCCTTCGACTCTGTTTCCCCATGACGAAATAGTAAACACTTTAATTGCATGGGGAATGATAGATGTGAAACCCACCCTTCTATCCCTTTTTTTTTTTTTTGTAAACTCGTTCTGGTGGAGCCGGCGTTTCTCTCCCGCGCGCTCGATGCGGCCTGACGTCATGGCTTCTGCATCTACTTCTTCGCTACTGGCCGCCTGGCCTCCCCGATGCATGGGCTGGACAAGACAATATACAAGAACACACACTTACATAAACGTCGGCCAAGGGTCAAGGGTCAGGGATATAAAAAAGGTTAGGCTTTAGGGCTTTCGAGGTTTGCGTGTTGTGTGTCCTCTTTTTCCCTCTGCATGATCGGGGAGAATCAGAAGGGTTCAGGATGGCGAAATGCATCGGGTGTTCCACAGCTTTTTATAGATGGATGACGATGGACAGCTGTCGATGGACGGATGATAGACAGCGATGAAACGACGGTGCCACTGCTAGTAGACGTATGTAAGACTCGAGTGGCTGCGATCTGTTGGGTTGGTATGTTAAGAAGGGCCGGTGGTCGATCAGATCGAATTCGCTTAAGATGCATGTATAATATTTTTGATATCAGCATATTATATCTATAAACGTACGAGTATCCTATCATCGGCTGTTTCAGCCTTTCTCTCCGTGTCAATGGCGTTTATGTTGTCTCTCGTTCTCGTTCAATTGACTAGTCATCACGTCTGTCAATCCCGTCTTTTTAATATATCTAGATGCAAAGGGAGGTCGAGTAGCCATGGCACACGTGTAATTTTACACCAGATATCCAACGGTGTACAGCAGTAAACATGCAGCTGGGAGTACTCTCTACATGTAGATATATATACCACAGTACGTACATAAGATGAGGGATGCGGATGGAGTATCCCTTTTTTTTACCTCTTCACAAGCCCGATTATCGACATGGATCTCCTCTTCAACTCTCCACCCCCCTGACAAGTTATAACTATATATAATAAAATTTGTAAAAAAATAGTAATTCTCTTTTATCCACCAACCAACTCTATCATTTGCCTATAATATTAGCCTTAACTGCGTGGTAAGTGAGAAAGTAAGTGACTAAACTTGCATCATCATAGCCAGCAGGACCTCGATACCTCTCCCTCGTCTCATTTGCTGGAAGGTCCATATTATTCTTATGTGTTATTCCTCCTTCTTGGTCTGACATCCAACTGTTGGAACTGTCCCGGAGAAATTCCAAACCGATCTGAGATTCGGTTCGGCGCACGGTTAGCAGTAGCGAGTATAAGGCCTAGAAGTTGAACTTTGCAGCAGTTAAGAGAGATGAATGGCCACAGAGTTAATATCCCGTGCAAGAGGTCATGACGTTGCCCGTTCGTCTTGTCAGCCTCTTGTCAACGATCGATCGACAAGAAAGGTTTGTGCGTGTGTGTGTGTCTCTAACTAGGGGGGGGATGAAGGAAAAAAAAGGGGGGGGGAGGGAAGGGGGATGAATGGTGTGGCGAAAGCCTGAAAGGGCAGACTTTGACCGTTGGGGCTCTATTATGATAGCTTGTCCCTATTATATGTCAAGGATACGTCGTAATTGTATACCTACTTAAGATAGAGATGTTATTCCGTAGCTAAGAATATATGCAGATGGGGGTGGGATGCATGTAATATCTATAGGAGAAGCAGAGCCCGGGATGTGCTCGATATTAGCTGCTTTCCCCCGTATAATGCTTCATCCACACCCATGCAATCCACGCCGAGGTAAAAAGCTAGAGCTGCAGCAGGGGGAGAGCGAGCGAGAATATACACAAGAGAAAGAATATACAGAGATGATAGAAGAGACGAGATGGCGTCGAGTCTTTCCTTTCCTCCCCCCACAGAGATGTCCACCATCGACGCTATGGGCTCTTCTTTTTGCATACAATAAATTATTTACTAACCTTCGTCATTTTAAAAGAAGAAAAGAAAAAATAGCTCTTCTGCAGTGGTTCGCCCGGCCCTACGAGGTCTGTGGCGTTCATCTCCACAACCTCTCTTCCTTTCCTCCCTTTATTATCTATATACGAATCTGGCTCTCCACCTTAAAAAGTATCGAATATATGTGGCGTGTGGCAGTGCGGGAGAGAGAAAAGAAGATACCAAGCAGAGCGAGTAGGAGATAGAGAACACTATTGGGCTTCTGGAGGAGGGAGGGGGGGAAAGAGGAGGAGAATTGACTCTGAAGGCAGTGGAGGACGTGGTACGGAGGAGTGAAGTACAGAGTACAAGAGAAGAGGAAAATGTGGCGAACCAGAGGGAGACAGAAGTAACTAGCCTATTCATTTCATCGTTAACTAGTCGACGGGACGGAGCAAAGTAGAGAAACAGAGACGAGAGAGAGGGAGACAAAACCGATCGACTCTTCTATTATTCTTTTCCCTGAGATGGAGATATGGGAAGAACCATTCGAGAACAATACTGCGTACGAAGCTGTACTACCCCGTCTTCCCAGGGAGGTTCACTTAATCCCATCTCGGCCCTTTTTTTCTTATTCTTTTTCTTATGTTAGTTAACTGGGAAGGTTATCGAAAAAAGGCCCAGGTAATCGACAAGTGCACTATGTCAGTACCTGGTACAGCTGCTCTGATGTACCCTGTTCTCTCTCTCTCTGCTTCTTCTCTTCTCTGTCTCTATCTGCCACCCCCCCTCCATTACTTGTCCCTAATATCCTACCAGGAACCAGGGTTACAAAAGTTAAACACCGGCCAATCCCGTCTTTCTTTTTTTTTTTATTCTCCTCTCTGGCTGGTAGTTTAGTTCACGGGGAGGTTTTGTCTCCTTCGTGGTTCTGGCAATATCAGATCACCGACTCAGGGGCAAAACCACCAACCACCAACAACTGTATATTTTTATATCAACATCAACAAACCGCAGTAGAACCCACACACACAGAGAGAGGTACCTTTGAGCGGCGAAAAAAAAAAGGGCTAGGAGCCAAGCTTCTCTGCCCCCGTCTGGCTCGGCCAATCATCCCCGAACCCATCCTGCCCTCTCCCCGGTCTGGAATGATGGAATTATAGCATCATGGTGGCTTGCTCCTCGGATCGTCTCTCTCGCACAGGAAGGAAAAAGGAACGTCACGGCCTGGTGGATGCACCCCGAAGCATCTTCTCCTCTTTGCTTTTTCTCCTCTCGGTCTTTTTGCAGATAGAAAAAGAAACGAAAATGCAAAAAAGAAAGAGAAGAAGCGCAGAGATAGAGATGGAGAGAGGAACGAGAACAGACGAGAGAGAACCAGAGGACGGAGCTCCGTCAATGACATAGCTGTGGCCCCACCGGTTGCTTTTTTTCCTTTCCCTTCCCGCTTGCTATCGTCATTATTATTATTATTCTTTTCTCTTTTTTACGTTCGAACTACGAGTCGAGAGAGGAAGCTTGTTGATATTTATTCAGTTCTCTCCCTGCTTCATCTCCCCCCCCCCCCAATTCCTCCACCCCACGGCCAGATACATCATCAGCAAGCCCTGACCAGGACGAGAGAGCCAAAAAAAAAAAAAGAGAGAAAGCTATATTAGAAACCGTCGGGGAAGAGGTTCCTTAAAATCTTTATTTTTAAGCTCTTCCTTCTCTACATCTCGTCTTCTTCTCTCTTCGTCTCCGTCCCTCACTCTCTCTACCGTCGTTGTCTTTGATCAAGAGAGTTAGCTATCAAAAACCGGCTCCCGCGGTTGGATGAACCTGAACCCCTGGCGCCATCCCAGACAGACTATCTCGCCCATTATATGGTATACCGAATCTCGCTCTTCGTCTCCGTCTTTTTTTCTACATCTTCGCCTTCAAAACCTGTCATCAGCTGGTGGACTTTTTTTCAAGAGCTAGACTTCTCTTACTTGCCGTCTTATCCTCCCAGCTTCGTGCCATCCCGGTTCTTACTTGCGTCCTACTAAGGGTTCCAGAAACGGTATCTTCTATCTAACCGGCAATCTCTCCCCTTTTCTTCTCTCATTCTCGTTCTCCCTATCCTATCCTGCAGAAGAAGAGGGAGAATCGGGCCTTTGAATGTAATATCTATACATTTCCTTGCCTATCATCACCTTATCACATTCTACTTCCATCCCCCTTATACCCTCTCTTCATATACGCAGGAAACCCTCATTCGCGGGTAGGCTTGAGTGGAAGAGCCTGGCTGGGTAACTCCTGTTGATTGCCCTTATATATATATACATATCTTGTCAAGGGGGAAAGAGACTGCTTGTTGATCATATCAGAGAGCTTGTCTCTTTCTCTCTTTCCCTTATCCTTCTCTCTCTCTCCCGTCGACTGGCATGTTTCAAAATCGGTATGTACAGGAAGAAAGAGTCAGGAGTTTGGAGATATCTATATATATATATACACACCCCCTATCGGCTTCATCACCTCTCATCTTTTCTTTCTGCATGATACAGCTTCAGGTATACTGACTCAGTCTTATAGAAACAACACCCGGAAACCGGACGAAGCCTTCTACGCCAATTTTAGAAGGGGTTTCGTCGAAAACAACACCAGCGCCTTTGCTCGCCCAAACATAGCTCTATCTTCTCAGTTACCTGCAAGTGAACGCCCAATAATGGGCCAGTCACTCGTTCATAGGTTGGTCATCAATTCACCCGCATCATGGGGGCGTTGAGAGTCCAAGCAGTTCTTCTTTCTTCGGTTTCACAAGGATTGATCATGGGTGGGGAGACTTTGTTCTTTGCCTTGTTGAAGACCACCCTGGCGTGCGTCACGAGAGCGTCATGAAACTGCAGATTTTTGCTAACTATCGTCTTCTCAACCTTCCTTTGGTACATTTATAGAGGTGTTCTCGACCATCACGACCCTTCAAGAACTCAAGATATTCCCTGGGCTTTATCCGCTCAGGTCGGAATGGATCACAGCCACAACATGTTCGCCGGTCTAAACGGCCAATCGTCCTTTTATTCCACAGTCCCCGGAATGGGAATGCATCAGGATATGACCAGCCCACTAGACGACATGCTTAGTCCGTTGCTACCTACTGCTACTACTTCCGTGGACCCTTCGGTCATCTCGAATCAACCCATCAGCATGGCCGCTATGCAACAACCCTACGTCCAGCCCTTGGGACATCAGATGAGTGCCCAGGCCATGGGAGGAGAGCACCTCGAGGCGTACGGGCAACCCCATGCCTTCCCCCCGACTGCGATGCTTCACAGAAACTCAGACTTGGGTCCTCTAACTCAAGATAATAATTCCTTTGCTCAGCTTCAGCTCCGTCGCGGATCAGCCAGTGTAGCCACAGATCAGAAACAGCAACAGCTCAAGGAGCAAGAATTTTACAATTCAGAGTAAGTAGTTCAGTAGTCCAGTTCCCAAGGCGAGGGTCATACCAGCTGGCACAGCTTTTGCTTTTTTTTTCGTTTGTTTACTGACACAAAACCCAGCTTTCGATTTCATGCTGTTCTTCGGGCAGCTACGGCTATGGTCAGAGACCCAGACGAAATACCAATCACATACCTCAACAAGGGCCAAGCATATACTTTAACTATCTCCGACTCCGCTGCCCTAAGCTCTCCTCGTCGCCCCACAAAATACCGTACTTACATCAGAGTCTCCTTCGAAGAGGAGGAGCAGAGATCCAAGCCTGCTAGCTGCTGGCAGCTCTGGCAGGAAGGACGCGGGGCGAACGAAGCTCACCATCGCGATGGCAAACTGCTTGCCGTCGAACATGTTGATCCTAACCAAGGGGGCGATGGTGACCTTCGTCATCAGCAAGTTCAGCTCGAGAGCGAGAACTTTGATGGCTTCTCGGTACTTTGGACTCCAAGCCGGATCAACGGACGGCACGAGTGTGCCATATCTGTGCGATTCAACTTCCTCTCGACCGACTTCAGTCACTCCAAGGGTGTGAAGGGTATTCCGGTCAGGCTGTGTGCCAAAACTCAGGTTGTGTCCGGCATCTCAGAGATTCCAGTGCCAGAGTACGCAGAGGTTGCATATTGCAAGGTCAAGTTGTTCCGTGACCATGGGGCAGAACGAAAACTGTCCAATGACGCCACTCATGTGAAGAAGCAAATAGAGAAGACAAGAAGCCAGATGATCCAGGCTGAGTCGGGTTCCACTAGTGGCGAGAAGAGGAAAAGAAGTGGCTCGATCTCCAGGGGGGGAAGCGGAAACAAGGTCAGT
The DNA here is from genome assembly GCF_000151145.1 of Microsporum canis CBS 113480. Taxonomy (NCBI): domain Eukaryota; kingdom Fungi; phylum Ascomycota; class Eurotiomycetes; order Onygenales; family Arthrodermataceae; genus Microsporum; species Microsporum canis. The sequence continues at coordinate 1,843,427 of NW_003299169.1, read as the reverse complement.
AAGACGCCCAAGTCGAAGAGGTCCTGGTCTCAGGGACAGGGTGAGAAGGCGCCGTTTGAGGACGACCTACAGTTACGGCTCCAGAGCTTCATGGAAATGTTCCGCTCTGTGCGACATGCTAGCGTTCTCAATCTTAAGGGTGATCCCGAAGATGACCCAGACGCATACCCTGTGAGGCTAGACTTACCTCTAGAGACCAACAACATCGTCACCACCACCTTAGACTGGGACCCCTCCCAAACAACAACTGCTCCTACCACCAATGATGGAGCAATCTCGCATTCTTTCTCGCCAGCAAGCAGTCATCGCTCCATCACCTCCTCCGGCCACTCGTTCGACGTGAAGCCTAGTATGGCTCCAAACGGTGCCATGTTTGGAGACTCTCGTCATGGATCCGTCGATTGGTCGGGTTTTGCTTCGCATGATCCTGAAATCCATCCACAACTCAAGCATAACCAGATATATCATCATCCAATTAAAATCCAGCGACAGGGTGCTACTGATGCGAATGATGGATGGTTTGAAGCCATGGGCGTCGACCCTAACTACCACCCTCCATCAGACGCAATCACCATTCCAAGTAAGTCGTAATCTTTCTCTATATTATGATATATAGCAATATACTAATATACCCCACCTTAGAGCACTGCTTCTACGTCAAGGCCAGCCAGAACGATGACGAAAAAACAGCAAACTATCATCATGCCATTTACATCCAGCAGCGCAACACCCAAGAATTCGTCGAAGCTCTCGCCAGGAAATGGAAGCTCGACCCCGCAAACGTCATCCGAACCATCCAGGTCCGTGATGATGGATTAAATGTCATCGTCGACGATGATGTCGTGCGGGAGTTACCCGAGGGCAAAGATATGATAGCTGAGTTCCTCCAGCTTCGTGAAGAATCAGAGGGACCAAACATGGACGTCGACTCTCCCGTCTCTCCCAGAGCTGGAGGCGCTGTTGAAATCCGATTGAAGTTTTAATACCCATTCTTTCCCCCCTTACAACTAATTGGGCTATAAAACTGGGAAATTAAAAAGGGAATAAATACGAAATTATTTAAAAAAAAAGGCAAAACAGCTTCAACTATCGCCTGGGAGGGGCTTCTTTTCTTCAACTTTTTATCCTTAATTATGGAGGCTTTTAATTTATCTTCTATTCCGAGTTCCCTTGCCAACCCTTCCTTGCTGGCATCCTCGTCACTTGAACACATAACAAACACTTTAATGCTTGTCTTCCAACTTGCCTCACGTCAAACCAAAAATATGAAGATCAACGACACCAGAAAATGTTTATGGCGCAAGCATCATAGACGGCTTTTTTTTTTAAAAAAAAAAAACCCCGCGCTTCCGGTGGCTGATGTATCTGTGATGGAAGGGGAGAGAAAAAAGGATTGCTGTCTGATTTACTTTGATATTGTTCTATCTATTGCTTACCTCCATTCGGCCGACTTTTTTTTTTTTTTACTATGGCTAGCTTCTGTCATTGTTTCTTTCCTTGCCCCATTTCTCACGGTTGGTTTCGGCCCTGGAAAAGAAAAAGATATTATCAGCTTAGCGAGACGGGACGGCTGATTACGACCTCGACGAATCTCTTTTGTATACGGCGGATTCGGATGGGGCGGATTTCTTTCTTTTATTCTCTTTTGTGTGTTTGGACTTGGTATCGGTTTCGCCTGGTGTTTCTCTCATTTCTTCTTTCCTTTTTATTATCTTGCTTTCCATTCTGACGGTGTTCTACTTCTATGCCAACTCAAGTTCCTTAACTATATTGAAAGTAATAATTATTTCTCTTCTGTGTCTATATTTTTTTGAAAAAAACTCCACCTTATTCTTTTTTTTTTCGACTTTCTTTTCCTTACTAGTTATTATAATAAATGAGTAGTCTTTTGAAATTAGGCTTACAGTCCCAACTATAATAATAGTGGGAGATTAATGAAGTTGTAATACCTGTTTTTATGCACATAAAATGAAATGATACAGAGCCAGGACAAAAGGAACCATGAGCCAGACCATGACGTGTATAAGAGATTACCATTACCTTCCGCCATCTTCTGTGCCAGTTTTTTATATTTCATTGCTGTTGGGATATATCCCGTTTATGCAGAGTTTTCACCCAAATGTTGGGATGCATGGTTGATCTGACGCCCACACAATAGATATCTTTCGGTGGTAACAACATAGTAAGAATAAGAAAAGAAACACAGGTTAATCTATCAAAATACAGACAGAAGTTAATTATAAAGAGTACTACATTTGTCCTATCCTCCGACTAAAATGGCCTAGACATGTAAATCTGTGCAGCTGGGCCGGGGTGACGTTATCCCGTTCACATACCCCATTTTCTAAGTCTTGCATCGTACAGGAGACACATCAGATAAGAAAGTGAGGCAAGGGCTGTGTCTAGCCCCCGGTCTATCAGACCTGTTGTGACTGGTTCTCTTGACATTCAGGCATAAGTGTTTTTTCACCAGCCATGCCTTAATAGTTATAATTTGTGCAGATACTATGCCTAAAGGCTGAGACACGGACATGAATCTATACATAAGCTGCAAGCACATGAAGACGCCATGACCATATAGACAATAATACCTGGTAGAAGCCTTCTCGAAAGAGGTTTCATGCACAGTGACGTTGTTAGTGCGTCTTAGCGCCATTTTTCTCACGTGGCTGTGGGTTTGTTGTGTGGAGGTTAGCGTATAACGTTAATTTTAACCTCCCGTTGCTTGGCTTTCTTTAATATCAGAGTGAGAAAGGGGGGTATACAGAGGTAGTAGTTCTATTTGGGGGGATATATCGTAGCTTGTCTGTTCCGTTGCTGCTTGTCTATACGTCTAGGGAAGGGGGGAAGAGGCGAGGATGCTTGGAATAAGCAATTGAGTCTGTAGAGGCAAGGCTAAGTATACATCTCAAAGGGAGTATGGGGAAGGGGAAAGAGCATATAAAATGGCTGCAGGGAAGTAGAAAGGTCCCTTGGATAGAGTATTTTGTAGCTTATTGGGAATATCTCAAATTGTGCTGACCCTCCGCATTGCTCAGGGTAGCTGGAAGTAGCTTCGTTTTGGTCCATGATGTCCTCGAAAGACAGGACGGTAGCGTCAAGGGTAGAGCTTGACAGGTGTAAAACCCTCCGTCATCTGTCCAGGCAGCTCAAGGCAGGTCAAAGACAGATAAAACGGAGCCAGAAATCTCTTCATTAGCGCGGAAAAATCTGATAGCAGGAGGTTGGACACTGCCTGTTTAGGTATAGGCCCCTCTCTCGCTTGTCCTGTTGCTCGGTAACCCACCAAGGGCAGAGCGCACTATAAAAACCCCCTCCCCCCCCCTTTTGTTTTCTTTCCTTCTTCTTCTTCCCCCTCTCCTTCTTCATCACCACGGTTCATCAAACTCGTTCTCGTCTCTCGTTCACCAGATCCAGCATCCTTCATTCATTCACCGTCTCTATCTCTCAAGTCTTCATTGACTCATACTTCGAATCCAGCGTGATGGTTTCTACCAAGCTCATCTTGGCCGTTTTGGCCTACGACGCTGCTATTGCAGCTGCTGGTAAGTGGTATCTCCTTCGTTCGCCTCCTGCAGTACACTCCCTGCTCTGCTCGACACGTTCAATTGCACTTCCTCATTGGCCTTTGCATTCTTGGAGGCGGTCATTGCATATTTTTACTTGCTATATGGCTGACTGTATCTTGTAGCCGGCGTTCCAAATGCCATCAATGCAGGTGTTGGTAAGTACAAGCGTTGATCTCATTCAATCTTGCATCACGCCCCCAGTTGATGAACAAACTCCTGACTTGCCATATATCAGCCATCGTCGAGCGTGACGAAGCCAACGTTGACCATATCAACAAAATAATCGAACGTGATGGTAAGTTTGATTTGGGTTTCCCTTCCTCAGTATTGAAAGAAAAACGCGTCCATAAAAGGCCATGCTAACTGGTATCGAAGGCGCCATGACCGTCACTGTCACCATGACTGACTGTGGACCCGCACCCACTCCATCGGCTTCAGTTCCGGTCCCATCTGCTACCTCAGCCAGCGCCTCGGTTCCAGACGTCACCACTGCCGTCCCGACTGGCTCCACTGGAGTTCCTACTTCTTCTGCTGAGGTTCCTACTTCTGGAGCTTCCACTGAGGTGCCATCTTCTGCCATGACTACCACCATGGCTACTGAGTCCACCTCAGCTCGCAAGACTACGACTTCAGCTACCCATGAGACCACTGCTAACCACCCCACTCCATCTGAGACTGTGGCCAAGCCAACTCCCTCTGCCATGGCTTCTCGCCATGTTGGCTTCCACGCCGTCTTGGCCGGTATCCTTGGCGCTGCAGTCTTTGCTGCCTTGTAAATCAGTTCAGAAGATATGGACAAGCATTCGTCTGTGTTCTCAATGGTTCCCCTTTTTCTTATGAAACACACAATGTCAAACTTGAACCGATGCTCCGTCTTCAAAGCATGTATCCACTCTCAGTGGCTTGCATCTCTTCTGACCACTTTCATTTTCTTTCTTTTTATCTGTGATCATGATCCTTGGGGGTGATTTGACGAAAGCAATGTGTTTCAAGACTGGTCTGCAATGTAAAAATTGACGAAACGAAGGCGGCCTTTTCTTGACAGTTTATCAGGGGATCTTTAGTTAGCAAAAATTAGGAGAGTCTGGTCTAGCCATTCTTTCAGTACTGACAACAATTCCAATGGACTAACTCTCATTTCTGACTTTGCCCCTTACTTATACTTGCTCATTAGAATCCTGGGTATCGATGGCAAGTGGCCTTGCTGGTATTAATATTATGAGCTAAGGGTAAACAATCCTCGGGATTTGTGAGGCTGAGCCGCACTAATGCAATTATCGAGTTAAACACAACATCAACACGCTGACAACTTACCTCCCATAAAAGAAAAAAATAAAAACAGCTCTCTAAACATACACGAAGATGAATATGTACCTAAGCCATATCGCTCTGATGAATGTACGTAATGCATAGATATCCAAACTTTCTCCATAAATATAATAAAACAAACTCGATGGTTGGGTATTAAACAACCTTGGAAAGGGTATAGTCACGTGATTAAAGTATGGCTAGGGCTCAGGTCAATATTGCTGGCGACGATTATTATGATACCTCTTCTTCTCTTCTTCCCTTATCTCCTGTTCGTATTCTCTCCATATATTATTAGTGTGAGGAGTCGTTGAGTGATTCGGCGCATATTTTGCATCCACTTCCAATTTTATCTCGTAGAAGCCTAGCATTCGTGACCTTGAGGCCGACGGCGCGAGAGAGCGCTGAGGATTGGACAGTGGATGGTTGATGATGAAGTCTTGGTGAAGATAAAAGCTGTTCTTGTGGTGCTTCCTGTTCATGAGGTGTTGGCTGACCATGGAGGTGAGATAGATGATATATGTGACCACACGCGAAGACGATGATAGTTTCGGTTTCTAAAACGTCAATGATTGTTAGGATTCTATGGCGAAATGAAGAATATGGTGTCTCTTGATTTGAAGATAACATTTACCTTGCTCAACAAATGCTTTCTTGCACCCTGCGCATCTGCCTGGCGGAATGGCCTTTGTAACTCTCTCTTGTTTTTCTTCGATAGTCTCGCCGGTTGTCTCTGCTTGAATCACATTATCTTGGTCATCAGCACCTTCTGCAGCAGTTCCTTCATCGTGCCGAATATCAAACTTCATTCCTTGTCGTTGAGCTTTTCGTAAGGCATCCATTCGAATAGCTACTTCCCCAGCTAAAACTTTTGCGACTCCCAGGCTAATGCTGGCTTGAATATCATGCTCTCGAATCATTCTGGTAAGACCTTCTCTTAAGCCTTCGATCTCAAGCCCACTCGGTATTTTCCTAACAAGCTTTATTGGGTCAATGGCTGTGCTTGCCTCAGTGAGTAATGTGCGTATATACTCTGGTTTGTCCATCGAGTATGACAACAAGTCATCCCACAGGTCAGGATCATCCTGGGTCTTAGCAAATGAGATAGCGTGGGATATATCTTTCAAACTAGAGAGGATAAGCTGAAGTGCCCGTTTCGTTTGTCCAGTTTTTGACAGGAGGTAAATAAGTTCTGGTGTAAAGTTTCGGCTCTCACAAATCGTACAGGCAGTATCGTAGGAGTACGATGTACTAGATTGCAAGAATTCCATGAGTAGCGGACGATCATAACTGGCAAAAAGTTCAACGGCTGTATTCGCAAAACCGTCAATCAAGACTCTCCCTTCATCTGCAACTAATTTTCCTGCCTCTGCCGCAGTCCTGTGGTGCCCACGAGTTCTGATGGCAGGCTTCCCTCCCTCTTTGGTCATAAAGTCCCCTCTCCAGAGAGCACGAAGGTAGAAATATAGGAAAATACCAAGATCTGCTTCCTGTAGCTGTGATACTACAGTTTCAGGGCGAACGATACCGTTAGCTGCCTCGCGTACGAGAAGCTTAATAGGTTCCGAGGTGGCCTCCTCCAGCTCGGAGACTGGGGTAGACTTAATTCGATTCTTAGGTACCCGAAGTAAGATAAAGCCAGGTATATCCTCAGAAACAGAGTCGAGGAGATGGTACTCTCGTATCAAATTCATAACCGCATCTCCATCCTGAAGTCGTATATAGCATCGTAAAGCTTCACGATAATGTCCTCCAACTAAGAAAAGCTTAGCAAGGCAATTTAGGAGGTTTCGCCAGTCCTCAGTTCCTTCTTCTGTCGAGACAAGTTGGTCTTGTATAGCTGCAGTAACGCTATCGGTCTCAAAAAGACTCGGAGGCCAGAGTTCTATTAGCTCATTAAACCTGACTCTGTCACGAGAGACATAGTGGCCGAGAATAAGTTCGTATACAAACGACGGTAATGGAGGATCAATGTCAATAGGCACATGAGGCGTGATTTCGTCAAATTTTCCTGTCCGTGCAAAAACACAGATCCAATGATCCCATGCTGTAGTAGTCTGAAGAACTTTACTACAAATATTCCCTGCTTTCTCCCATTCTCCCTGGCCAACTAGCTGTTTTAGCCATAACTCGCCAATTCGACGTTTCTCTTGTTCCAGCTTCGAGCTACTAGAATGGTTAGTTGTCCGAATGGACGAGCTATCAAGTAAAGACATCACTGAAGGCCCTGGTGCGCTCGGAGTCGGGGTTGCCGGGCGACTTTCTCCTCCACCACCGGAATCTAGGCCAAAAGGATCTGGGTTCTGTTCAAGGAGCTCCCAGGCTTCTTCATACCGTTCATGGGAATCAAGCCATGCTAGCCGGTCCTCGAACCCTCTTTTGACAGCAATTATACAATCATAAGGGCTATGAACAAAGACTCTGACCCCTAGGGTTGCAGCAAGTTCGATCTCTTTGTTGTATTTCCCACCATGAAGCAAGCCCGTAGAGTCGACTATGCCAGTCACCTGGAAACTAGATCCTCTGTCCGCGCTACTAGTCATGCTGCGAGAGCTAGTACCGGAGCTAAATAGCCGCTTGGGATAAAGTGTAGCATCAATAAACCCAGCTGTGATAGATTCCAAGGCTCCTCGTTGAGTGGTTGAAGCAATCCGACTCAGTGGGAGGGTGTCAAGATGGTAATCGGATGCGGAAAGGTTTTCATAGTTTCGAACAGTCAGGATGTCACCGCTAAGCTCCTCCTCAGTATCGATATCTATAAGGCGCAGTTCTGGTTGGAGGCCATTCTGTCTTCGTCGAATTCCACGAGCAGGGCCAGCCTGCTTCGAGGGCGTTCCAGGCTCATCATCTTCGGGGATGATATATGACAAAACAAGTAATAAATTTTGGGTATATAGCGAAAGACCAGATATGATACAATCTGTTCGTAGTCTGCAGTAGTGTTAGGATCTGACGAAACCAATAGAGTGTATAAAAAACGAACTTAGTTGTAATCTCAGCAGAAGCAATCCTCTTCTTCCCGACACCCTTTGATTGATCACCGCGAGACACCTTTATGATCCATATCGTCCCTCCCCAGCCAACAAGGAGTTTTTCTGGATCGTGTTTTTTTAGTCGCTGTGATTGGGATACACCCTCACTCACTTGCATTGCAGATGCATTATCGCTCTCCAGTGAATCTTCGTCGATCCATACAACTCGAGGCTTCCAAACTCCAGCCATTTCGTCCCAGGCTTGCGATCGTGGTCTATCAGTATGACCAAATCGTTCCCAGGCATGTTCCGCCTCTGTCTGTTCCAAGTGTAAATGTGAGCGCATTATTTTAATACCCTCTTCATTCACCCAAGCAACGTATTTGCCAGATCTTGACCATTTTATGCAACTAATAGCTCCCTCTCCACTGTGCAGTACTCTGTCTTTTCCATTGTTCCCTCCAAGACCTAGAGAGCCGAACCAGCCTGCGGGGCTTGCGCTCCCCAGTGTTGCATTTGAGCTTGCTCCAACACGACCCCCGATAGTAAGAACAAGATTTCCAGACTTTCCTCCCGAAACATATGTCCTATCACTTTTATAATCTGGTGATAATGCAACTGCACTGACTGGCCTTCCAAAGTTCCGGAGTGTTACGTCTTTTGGGTCAACTAACGAGGCAACGCAAACATTCCCATCCATAGAAGAGGTTGCAATATATATCGAGTTTGACGGGGTTGGTGGGATTGTGATATGCTGCTGGATTTTGGACCCATTGGGGCTCTCAGATATAGATGCACCTGATCCAGCAGTCTGTACTATGGGAGTGAAATCTGCTTTCGAAGGTGCTGGCGGTGGGAAGGGAGAAACTGAGATGGAGTCGATGCTGGCAGAATGGGCATGATAAACTCGGAGGCGCTGGAAGAATGGTACGGAGTAAATATGCTACAAGTCGTTAGTCGGCGGTAAGTGAGATGATGAACCACACGATTGCCTACAATATTTCCGTTATGGGTTCCAATGATCTACAAAGCTCTTAGTTAAACCATATCTGAGCCTAAGTTGTCGTATTGGCATAGAGCGTACCATTTTATTCCCAGCAGTCATGAAAGTACTGGTGGCATCCTTGTTGCGATAGAGCGGACTTAGGACTGATGTAATTGGGGCATATTTGAGTCGCGGTTCCTCATCTTCAACATCGTCGTCTTCTTCCTCTCCCTCATCATTATCCTCTTCCTCCTCTTCCTCACTTTCCTCATCCATGACTTCATCTTTCGGGGTATCTCTATCTATCGCATTGGGGGTCGTTTGGCCTGGCTGTGTCTTCCGTTTGCCGCTTTTCACCTCGCTGGGACCCGCGGCCTCCATCCCGCCGGGTTTATATCTTATCTAACAATGGGCGCCAACACGAACGAAAGGTAACATGACATATAAACAGAAAAAATCCTGAGATCCAGGGTTGGAGGAGGATGAAGAGCAAGGAAGCTCCCCAGGCGGCAAGCGGAAGCTTAAACGCCGGGTTATCAGAAACGCCGACTTCCCGGCGCTTTTTTCTAGGTAGCCTTTAAACATTTTTGGAAGAAACGTTCAATATCTACAATATATCATCAGTTGTGCATATACCAGTACTATCACGGCTTCCCGGGAAAATTCAAGCTTGGAAGCTGGTATGTCTCTTATACCGCAATTAATGGGCTAATTACCCTTCTATACGCTTACTATTCCGGCAGTTATGTTCGTTCGTCGAATTTTATTCGCACCTAGAGAATGTGCATTACTCAAGAACTCCGTTCACCGAAATATCTATTTAGCGCCTTTTGGGAGGCCTCTTGATACTACCTTGGGTCGCAATGCCTTCCATTATTTCAATAGGAAGCTTGAACAACAAACCGCATCCCCTGAGCTAGGGAAACCGTTGGCTCAACAAGGAAAGATAGAGCCATCCAGGGGAAAACGGACATCACGATCCCCTGCTGGGAAGACATCTTTACGACGTGCAGCTGTTGAAGCGCAAATATCTAAAGATGTCAGGCGGCAGCCGGTATCACCGGAAATACTCTCACCGGAGCCAAAGGTTAGCAGATGAAGAAGCGATAACCCACTTTGAAATGGATTTAGGAGCTAACTCCCTTGTTATTCTTTATAGGTTGTCACTGCATACGCTGTTGCCGAACGGTTCGATATTGCCAAAGTTATGGAAATACTTCTAGCGAAGGGATATGAGCCAGATCCTCTGGAAACCGGGCTTTACCCACAAGTTGTCCATATCCAAGTTCCGCTTGATTCAATACGGCGGACTACAAGCTTAGCATCATCAGATCTACCTCCTGACGAGGTTGGGGATGTGTTTGTATTCCCCTCGGGGACTGTTGTATCGTGGTCACTTCCGGAGAATTTCGCGTCATATCTAGCTACCACAGTGCTACTACCAGCTGCCGAAAATCCGCACATAGAACGGATAGAGACGGAAGATCTCGATTATGTTGAAGATCCTCAGAGAGACAACAGCTTAATGAAAGGCGATGTAATCATCTTGGGCACACATCCTGGCCCCGAAGACCAGAGGCTGCAAGACAGCCGATCCGCGAATCGATCTTCAGTCGACACGGTACTCACAAAGATCGCATTTTCCTCAGGTCTTGCTCGGAGTACGAAGTTGGCAGTACTGGAGAGCTTGTTACTAAATTATTTTGATTCTACCCGAAATATACCCACACAGCTATCAAAGGGATCTCGATTACCGTATACACGCAGTTTCATATTACGCAAAACAGGTCAACTACTAAGTCTAAGGGCACAGTTGAACCTTTATTCAGAATTAACAGACTCCCTACCAGATATCTTCTGGGATAGCAGACACGAGCTTGGGTTGGAAGGGAACTATGACCAAGTCGGAAAAGCACTAGATGTTGGAATCCGGATCAAGGTGTTGAACGAGAAAATGGACTACGCGCAAGAGATCGCCAGTGTGCTGCGTGAGAGACTGAGTGAAACTCATGGGCTCCGGCTGGAATGGACTATCATTCTCTTGATTGCGGTGGAGGTTTGTTTCGAAGTTTTAAGACTCTGGAAAGAAAGAAAACAAGAATTAGCTGCTGCTGCTAAGGGGAATGGAGAAACAGCTACTGATTCCCACTCTTCCTGATCCCTCTCTACTCTTCTTTATTCCCACTCCCCGTCTTAGACGAAGTAAACGGTTGGGCTACTTCAGTGGGTACGTCCAGCAATTCCCTTTTTGTACAGATACCATTTGATTTTAAGCGTTTTCATCATAGAATAATAGGTATATATAGCTATATGCTTTATATACAACATTATCACTAGACTTATTCAACATTTCTACATAAGCGGTGGATACTGGCTTAGAAAACCCCAGCATGACAGACAGCATGGCAGCTTTGCACATTCAAAAATATACCCAAACCCAAAACTTCGTGCTAAAAGTACAAAAGAAAAAGAGACACTTTGACAAATCAGGACTTCATTCGGGCAATGAACAAAAGCAAGGGAAACGATTTGACTATTATCATACAACTTCGCGCATAAAACCATCCCAAAAAATCATATCAAAATGGAGACCAGGTAAAACTGTGACATCGAAATCGTTACAAAAAAGCAAGGAAACAGCAAAAGGATATCTATAACCCTCAGTCAAGAAAAATCAGACATTCCACATATACACCATTTCGCCGTGGCCCCTTTCAAATCGACAGACGGAAAGAATTCGCAAAAGCAGGGACAGAAAGTAGAATGGGGCGTGGAGAAACTTCGGAAACACATATTATTTCAGTTCGGTCGTGAATGAATCAAAAAAGGAATCGGTATTTGGCGACATGGATAGCGGGAAATAATCATTGTCAAGATTAGGGCCATCGCCATTTAAGTGGTTTAGGAAAATATCATCATCATATTGCGATGAACCAGATTCGGAAAGACCTGTTGTTGATTGGGGACCCAGAGGAAGCTGATCGGGATCAAATGCTGATGTGCTTGCATGGCTATGGCTCGAGAAAACATCATCAAATTCGGTACTACTTGAATCCTCAGCGAAGGTTGACCTTGAATCTGTTGGCCATAAAGTTCGGCAAGGCGAGCCTGTCAGGTCCCTTTTGCTTTCACGTTTGACGGGTGTGGGAGATCCACAACCAAGGGACAGGGGCTCCAGAGGCTCTTCCGGGATGTCAGCGAGGTACCGTTTTGAGGGCGATAAACACAGTTGGTTTTCTTCGGGTTCCTGGGACGTGGAATGGTAGCTACGGGCTGGGGAACCGATATTTCCAGTACTGTAGCTTGGGGATGCAGGAGGAGTGAAAGTAAAAACATCAGGAGGCAGGGAAATCGAACCCATGTCAAGGAAGAGCATTTCCTTAGCAGGGCTGTGTTCTCTAGTGCTTGGTGCATCCAAATTTTCGCTTTCAGGAGATGGCGCCGACGAACTAGACGAAAGCTCCTGGGATGGTGGGCTAGGAGCCTTTTTCCGCTCTCGTTGTCGTGCTCTCGTCGCCTTCTCCCTTCTCTCTTCATATTTGGGCCTCTCCTTCCTAGGTCTTCCACGTCGTTCTGCTCGTCTCACAGCGCCAACGAATGCGCCGCTACACATACCACGCTGCTTATGTCTGGTTAGAGCATCGTGTCGTGCAAAACTGTTTCCACAATCGCAGGGGTATGGCTTGACGCCAGTGTGGATTTTAGAGTGTCTCTTGAGATCGTGACCACGAACAAAGCTCTTGTTGCAGTGGTTACATTTAAACTGCCTATCGCCGAGGTGTGTTTGGACATGAGATTTGATGTTTTCTTTCCGCCCAAACCTCTTCATACACCCATCGAAGGTGCATATCCACTTATTATCCACTGGGTCAGGGCCTTCGATGTAGCCACATATGTCTTCGAGAGTAACCCCTGTCTCCTCCAGGGAGGCGTCAATGCTGGCATCAAGTTTAAGGTCGGCGATTGTAACCACTCGAGGGGCCAACGCTGCTTTTATGGGAGAAGTAGATCCGCTAGAGGTAGCTGGCCTGGATCTGGTCGGTAGGGCATGTGCAGGTGCGGGAGCAATTGGGACTTTTTTACTTCTTGTATTAGCGAGGTCTGAAGATTCTTTTGGAAGTTCAGGCTGTGACGAGAAGGAGGTCATGGTTGGTGATGGTAACCCCCCCAGAGCGAATGGGTCTGAGTTGTTGGTTTCGAAAGTGAGGTCTGTAAAGATATCATCATCCGTCTTGGGTAATTTTGACTCAAAATCTTCGGGCAACTGAAACTTCGGTGGTTCTTGGAACATATGAATGTTCTGAAGACTCTGCTGCTGGACACCATATCCATCTTCTGAGCCTTGAAATGACTTCGCTCTTTGCATTGGTTCTCCATTTCGAGGGAGCAAGGGCGGAGGAGCTCGTTTAGTAGGAGATGATTGAGCAGTCCTACAGTTTCGTGGAGGTACAGTCGTGGGTTTCCAACAGGGTGTTGTTGCTGGCGTTAATGGGAAGGATTGCCCTTATGGATGACAATGTCAGCCATGATCTGGCGCAAACGACGGGGAAGAACAAACTTACCGTTCTCTGTGTGCTGGAGCGGTGTCATTGGGCGCTGAATTCCGGGAGCAAGGTTGATGTTATAGTCTCCGATATCCAGCCATCGAGACCAGTCGTAGGGTTCCTGTCCATATATCGAGGTATTCTGCTGATGCAGTGCCACACCCTGATCGAGGCTCAAGCCTCTACGGTGTGAGGCCCGTCCACTAGGGGGCGCTGGCGCAATTGGTCTTGGGGTGAAGTGTCTCTTGGAGGGAGAACATGCGTCTCTCGAACTCTCTGACTCGGATGGAAATGAAAAATTCTGCAACATGGCTAGAGCTTCACTGGATATCTGCTAAAAGAACAAGGTCAAGTAGCTTGATCTAGTTTGGGGTCAGATGACAATTACCGAAACAAAATTAAATATCAAGTGTGGTTCATTGCCTCTTGAGGGCGTCCCTGGCTTGTATTCAACAATGAAACGGGGAGGAGGTGGAAAAGTTCCAGAGCGAAGAAAGGTCGTTAACGAGGCTTTCAAAAGTGAGGTTTAGATGAAAGCGTCTTGCAGAGGGGGCTGGCAGCTAGCTGTTTCTTTGAGCTAACGAAAGAGGAGCTCAGATTAACAGATGAGAGGAAAAGAAGGGCGCCAGATGGCTTGTCTGTGAAAAAGTAATATATAGATAGACTTATTCAGGATGATGGGCGATGACATCCTCTTGATCTAGTCCACGGCGACTTTGAAAGCTTTGATAGAAAGCCCGAAAGAAAAAAAGACCGTCGAGGAAGTAAATAAGCGCGTCGACCAGGCAACCCCAGATCTGGACTAGCGCCATAACCTAATCTTGACCTTAAGTAATCACGTCACATGATCCACACTCGCGAAAATTAATTTTCGACTTTTTAAAGATTTTTGTTTTTTTGGTGAGCTTCTTGACCTTCTCCTTCGTCCACCACCGATTTGCATATTGAAAGGTTGAGGAAGACAATTTGTCTAGGTAAGCCAGAGGGTCGATTTGTCTCTTCTTTATCTCCTCCTATACACCAGCAGTGATGTGCAGCGTGTTCTACAATGTATGGAAAAATATGGACTGATCGGCTGATTTCATTGCGACTACCAGGCCTTTCGTCAAGATGCAAATTTTCGTCAAGACCCTCACGGGTAAGACTATCACCCTTGAGGTGGAGTCTTCTGATACCATCGACAATGTTAAGACCAAGATTCAGGGTAAGCTATTACCCCCGCCAAGTTCGAAGACGAGGCAAAGTGTTAATAGTTATTCCATAGACAAGGAAGGAATTCCCCCAGACCAGCAGCGCCTGATCTTCGCCGGAAAGCAGCTCGAGGACGGCCGCACTCTGTCTGACTACAACATCCAGAAGGAGTCCACCCTTCATCTCGTGCTCCGACTCCGTGGTGGTGGAAAGAAGCGCAAGAAGAAGACCTACACTACCCCCAAGAAGATTAAGCACAAGCGCAAGAAGACCAAACTCGCTGTGCTCAAATACTACAAGGTTGATGGCGATGGCAAGATCGAGCGTTTGAGACGCGAGTGCCCTACCCCCGAGGTGAGTTTATCCCGTGGTTTCAGCAAACATCACTTTGCATCATATACCTATGATCATGTGAACTAATTCGGCAACTCTTAGTGCGGTGCCGGTATCTTCATGGCTGCTATGCACAACCGTCAATACTGCGGCAAGTGCCATCTCACCTACGTCTTCGATGAGTCCAAGTAGATTTGCGGGCTAGTGATCGACAAGTAAGCCTCGAATGATGTGATTGTACGAACTATGTTATGAAGCTGCTGGCTTGATGTCAGGCATGGGGTGATTTACCGTCCAGAGTTGATTATACTCTCAGTAGCTAGGCTAGATTCATCAACATCAATGAAAGGATATGAACTTGGTCATAAAATAAAACATCCATTCGAGGGTGGTATGTTTAAACGAGTGACGCGTACTATATACACGCAAATATCAAAAATATATAACTACAGCATAAAAAACAATCATCATCAGAAGGGGTATGAACGGAGTCTAGAGGCCCACATCAATCCGTCAGGCAGCACGTAGTTAGCATGACAAGCAGCCGACGGAAGGGTCTCTAGACGCCAGAAACTTGTCACAAAGGGTGTTAGAATAAACGAAACATCAAAGAGTAAAAAATACTAACGAGAATGGTAAGACACCGGTAGGAAACTGTTCGAGTTCTCGTAGCTCAAGAGAACCCCTTCTTCAAATTATCGTACTGGCTCTCGGGATATTCGATGGAGTTCTGGGACTTCTCCAGTCCCTTCTGGCCCTGGGCAGTCACACCCTCGACAAAGGTAGCAATCAAACTTCCACCAGCCTTGGTGGCATTTTTACCACCTCTGTCACCGCTAGCTTCCCACCACATTCCGCCTCCGAGACCGTTGTCGATAACCCACTTGGTTTTATCCTGAACCATCGGAACAGTGTCGTAGGAAATCATGGTGCGGCTGGCCTGGTCGTAACTCCAGGAGGCGCCGCATTCATCACTTTTCTCCTCTTTAGCTCCATCCTTGGGGAGAACCTTATAGTCCCAGATACCATTCTCCCAGCTACCCTGGCCAACTCCCTGGAAGGGCTTGCCGGGTCCGTCAGTGTTGGTAAATGCGCGGCCATACAGAGGCATACCCAAGACAATCTGGCTCTTTGGTACACTACCATTCTTATTATAGTAGTCAACTGCAGCAGAGGTCGAGAAAGGAGTGCTGGTGGGGTTTGAACCGGAAGGTCTCAAGTTAGCCTGGTGTCCAGCATCCTTGTCCCATGCGCCGGCAAAGTCGTAGGCCATAAGGTTGAAGAAATCGAGATAAGCACTCATATCCTTGAGCTTAAGCTTCTCGTAGTTAACGGGGCCTATATACTAAGGTTAGATATACAATTCATAGCCCATGTACTCGCGCAAGTTGTAAACGTACCACATGGAACAGCAGCGGTGAGGAGGAACTTGCGGTTCTTCTGAGCGGCGTTGAGAGACTATAGTGTGGTAATAAGCTATACAGGTCCGTGTATTAGTAGACCGGGGGAATTAAAAATACCTCTCGGCAAGCCTTTAGGAGCAAGACAAGGTTGTTGGCCTCATTCTCATCTATTGAAGATTAGCAACCGTAATCCGATAGTAGAGAAGGACTCACTCACCCTTGGGGTATTCCCAGTCAATGTCAAGGCCTAGGCGGTGAATACATAAGTTAGCTATATCACTCTATCTGTCATATTCTTATGTAGTAACGAACCATCAAAGCCCAAGTCAAGGAGGAGTTTGGTAGCTGAGTCGGCGAACTTCTTCCTTCCCGCATCGGTGCTAGCGGGCTGGGCGAAGTTCGTGGAGTAGGTCCATCCACCAATGGAAAGCATAACTTTGAGGTTACGGTTCTGCTTTTTCAAGAGGAAGAGTTGCTTCGTGCATCCGTAGACATTATGGCCTGGCTCACTCCAGGAGTCGCCGGGATAATGCTTCTCGAGATCAGCGTAAGTATCAGAGAGGTATCTATGAATGCGCCGTTAATAATTTATATTGCGGGGATAGTCGAAGTGGTTATATTGGATAATGACATACACTTCTCCAGTCTCTGGACGGATATTAGCAAATGCGTAGAGAATGTGAGTCAGCTTGTCGATTGGAAGGTCGGCTGGGTTGTATGCTCGTCCATATATACCCTGAACAGCCCCAAGAATGATTAGCAAAGCATGGCCTCCTAATAGGCTTATGTTAAAACGGAATAGACCACTATCAACACATACCCAGTTCACGAAATAAACCACAGAGCGGTATCCCACAATATTTCCCATGGTGGCAGAGAGTTCAAAGATAGTCTAACAATGATAATAGTAAACGATACTCCCAACTGCAAAGAATACAGTCAGTATAGATAATAGAAATTGCGATTTGGGCTTGAGAACAGGTAAGCTGGTTCAAAGGAAGTAGCGCACTGTATATAAGAAAGAAGAGAGAAAAGAATCAACACAACCACGGTATACAGCGAGGGGTATAAATAGATATCAAATCCAGCGGCCATACCCGTTTTCGTCTTTCCTTTTTCTGCCTCTGATTCCGGGCCAGGTACCATGATACTGATCATCATACCAATAACGAACACCCATGGCAGGTCACGGCGACTGAAAATTCGACTACATCTTGATCACGATCAGCTTCCAAGGCTGGGGTTTGTTGCGTACACCCCGTACACCCCGTACACCCCGTACACCCCGTACACCCGCATCTCCTGTGTATAACGGGTGACAAGGCTCGCGCTTTCTTTCCCGCAACTCATACGTCTTTGCTTTTTCTTCATCTTCTCATTCAGTATTGCTTGCTTCGCTTCCCGTCCACGGTTTGCTTTGTTTTTTATGGCAAAGCACATTGCTCAGGTCGCACAGTGACCGAATACCATTTTCTCAGCCACGCTGTTCTGGCAGGTCGTGCAAGTGATCACGCCCCATGATATCATAGACAATATTATAATCCCGGGCTCAGCCATCTTAGAAGACGATGGGGAAGAAACCCCTGTAAGGCTGGGTAGCTCGAGAAAAAAGAGATGAGTCTCGTGGGGCTAAAAAGGTGGTATATTGAAGATAATTCAAGGAAAGGACAAGTGGCTTAGGCACTAGTTCTGCTTATCCCCTTTATCATTGCGCCTGTATGGATAAGGGCCTTAACGACAGCCCGCGGGGGATCTGCTCGCCTAGAGCTTGCGAACCAGCTAACCACAGCTCGGATCGCGTCCATAGCTCCTAGCTTAGTTATAGGTAGATATGGGGGTAAGTCCGTCTCTCCCCCGCTTCGCTTCGTCTCATCATCGCATTCCTGGATTGGGTGGGATTGGGTGGCACCCCAGGCAGCATCTCACAAAGCCCACGAGGTTCTATAATTAATATATGAGCCCCTCCAATTGTCTCATTTTCCATCTCCGTCTTCCACATTGAAGGGTATATTGCGTACGCGTTAAGTCATCGTGCCCATCTTTGCCGCTGTCAGTGTCACCATCACCACCCCCTCCTCCATGCAAGTAGTTCTCGAGCTTTCTGCCATGGGACCGGCGCAGTACTGGGCCTGACGATGGTGCTGACAACCCTGCTAAGACGGCCTGACATGTACTGCTCTTGTCGCCAGGGACCACGCGGGCGTTGAGGGAGAGGCCGTGGGAGAGTCACACAGAGCCTGAGTTCGCCCCCTCCCGGCGCCTTTCTGGGCGAACGAGTAAGATAAATAGCTGGGAAGCTTGCATCTGATAGATCGTAAAGAAAAAGCAAAGGTGGCTTATGTCGTAACCAACCAAGTTGTTGAAGTGAGGTTGGAGATCCAAATGCCTTTCCAGGGTTTAGATGTATTACATAAGCATTTCTGCTGAACGTTACATCTAGAAAAGATCACACGAGCGAATAAAAAAAGGTGAGTATGAGGAGGAATGGAGGATCTCTCTGTTACGTTGGTCAAATGAATACGAAAAGGTAAAAATGAGGCGAACAGTGAGAGAAGCGGTTAATCGATTATTTAATGCTTCTATATGTACATCCCTCGAAAGGTGTGAGGGCAAGACTAGAACACTGCAGGGACCTAGATGGTAATCTCGATCTAGGCCAGTGGTATATATATATATAGACGTGGGAATATGGGGTTATGAGCAGATAAAGAAAAGTAGAAAAGAAAATATGATAATTAGAAGGTTCCTATACATGACATGTCGTCTTTATCTCATCACCACGTCTAGACCTGGTCCTTGTCCATTCTGTTCATCTCTTCTTCCTTAGCGTTAAGGCCACGGAAGATGATGAAGAAGAGGATACCAGTGGAGAAGGAAGCACAGGCAAGACCGACGAACATCCACTTGATGGCAGGGTCGTAGGCAACGGGGACAAGGGCCTCACCGATGGCAGATCCGAAGGCAGTGGTGAGCAGGTACATGGACTGGACGAAAGACTTCATGGAGACGGGGGCTTTAGTGTAGGCGTACTCGAGACCAGACACGGAGGCGAAAATCTCGGAAATACCGATGAGCATGTATGCAGGAGTCTGGATGGCAATGTGGACGTGGTTGCCCTGGGCAACACCATCGACCTTGGCAGCGGGGCAGGCAAGTGGTTGATCGTAGCATGGTCCTGCGTTGTAGATGAGGGTCTGGACGATGGCAGCGTAGGCCATGGCGAGGGATGCGACGATGAAACCGAGAGAGATACGGGAGATTGGAGGGAAAGGGATATGAAGCTTCTGAAGGATGGGGTAGACGATACGGTCGAGGATGGGAATGAAGACGAGAATGGCGATGGGGTCGAAGTTCTGCATAAGATCGTTGGGGATGCCGTGGCCTTCCATCTGAGCGGCTTGGGAGACGAAGTTACCAGAGAACTGGTTGTAGACGACCCAGTAGATGGGGTAGAAGGCGAAGACCTTGCAGGCAACGAGAGCACGCTTGAGTTCCTCGACGAACTGATCGTCCCAGGCGACGGTGCGGCGGTTGCCATGTTCAGCCTGATAGGATGGCTTGGGAGCGTCCATGTTCCGGCTTGTGGCCATGATCCAGAGGGCGCTGAAGGCGTTGGTGATGATGGAGCCGGTTGGTGGTCGGACAACATACGCATTGCGTCCGAGGATGAGGGTGACGGTTCCGACAACGAACACGCAGAGACAGAGCAGAAAGGCGGACCAGAAGCCAACGTACAGCTCCATGTATGGGGTTGCCAGCAGAGAGAGAGAGCCAAGGTTGATACATGCGTAGAAGATCATGTAGATTCTCTGGATGGTGATGGCCGGGTCAATGATGACACGCTCTCCGGTAGAGAGGGTGGAAACCGCAGGCACACGACGCTTGTACTGATCAGCAATCAGAGGAGCGACGTTGGACTTAATACCACCGGTACCGATACCGATGATGATGATAGAGGCAATGAAGCCACCGAGACCAGCTCCATGGGCGAGAGAGCTGTGAACGGAGGTAGCAACGAGGATGACAAGACCGGCAATGTAGACGAAGCAGAAGTACAGGATGGCCTTGTACTTTCCAAGGTACTGATCAGCAACGATAGCACCGAAGATTGGAGTAACTAAATATATCGTTAACAAGGAGCCTCTTTCATTAATATTCTTGTGAGGACCTACCATAGCACCAGAACTGGAAGAAGGTGGTCAACCCAGTAGCACCCTGATGGCCGAGACCTATTCAACGAGTTAGCAATGAATATTTATGTGCCAAAAAGATATTTACACACCGAGAGCACCACGACCCTCACTTCCGTCGAACGGTCGCTGGATGTAGTTTTGGAACAAGCCGTTCATGCCATAGTAGGTGAAACGCTCGCAGAGTTCGACGACGGCGACCAACCAGGCAGACAGCGGCAGGTTTTCACCGATGTGCCTGAGGTTGAACTTTTCGCTCTCAGTCGGCTCCTCGCCGTCTGGGGTCTCGAAGCCTTCGCCCTTCTCAGCGTCGATGTCAGAGCCGGCCTTGGTGTCTAGGACGGCGTCGCTGGGGATATCCTTTGCCTCGTGCTTCTCATCAACATTGACATGCTGGGTTGCCCTATAGTTCCCGGCATTAGCATCACCACCCCCATTATTACAACGCAAGCCCATCAAGAGTCACTCACTGAACCGGCGCAGTTTCCTTGTCAGCCATGGCGACAGGACGAGAGATGCTCTCGGACAGTGAAGTCTTCGAGCCTTTTATCTTCCTTTGATTAATATGTGTCGAGGGGAAGAAGTTGAAGGGCCCCGAGCAGCGTCAAAGTGATGGAAGAGCAAGAGAGAGAAAAGAGGAGGAAGAGAAAGAAAACTCGAAACTGCCGGCAAAAGACTGATATATATTAGTTTTTCTCTCTCTCTCTCTCTCTCTCAATCTCCTTGCTCTCTCTTCTCTTTCGCTCGTCTTCGTCTGCCTTTCAGAAAATTCCCGGGGGCTCCACCTGTCAACCCATGCCCGAGATATAAGTCAGTATTATGGATATATAAGATTAATAAAAATACATCCATACAGGAACAGGCATTTTTCAGTTACCCACACGCACAGAGAGAGTTAGTATGTACGG
Organism: Microsporum canis CBS 113480; assembly: GCF_000151145.1. Taxonomy (NCBI): domain Eukaryota; kingdom Fungi; phylum Ascomycota; class Eurotiomycetes; order Onygenales; family Arthrodermataceae; genus Microsporum; species Microsporum canis. The sequence goes on along the minus strand of NW_003299169.1, from coordinate 1,822,024 downwards.
GTACATACCACGAAGTTCGAGGAGTGGCCAGGGGGCAAGGATGGGAAGAACAGGACGAAAACCTCCCCCTCCTCTTGGGGGGCGGACGGAGATAGCGACTATTGTGGCCATGTTGATGCAACATAGGGAGAAGGGTCACATCCAGAGAAAGGATCAGCATAAAGAACCGGAGCTGGCCTTCTCTGGAGTACATACATAGTACACACACACACACACACACACGCACGTTGCATATGCAGAGACTAAAAACTATGCATGTAAAAAGTCGGAGCGTGTCTTTTTCCTCTTTCTTTTTTATCCCGGAAGTTTCGTATTTTTCTGTTCCTTCTCGGTGGAGTTTTTGTATTATAAGAAAAACGCAAACCTGCCGAGGTCGACCTTGAGTCCCGTTTTTCTTGCTCTTCTTCTTCTTCCTCCTCTTCTTCCCTTTCGACAGAGGAGAGTCGTAAGCCAACAAACAGCACATCGACGTCTGCTTTCTGTCGAGACCATCAAGCCGCATCGTCCAGGTGGCCAAGTTCGGGGCGAAGTGCCGGTCGATCCGTGAGATACTTCATCGGTAGAGTGTTTTGTGTAATTTTCCCCGTCGTAACCACTTTTTATCTTACACGGCGAGCCCGTAAGGAAACCAGACAAGGGAAAAAGTCGAGCAAGACGCATCCTTTTTCGCGGGCTGACGGCGCCGTTCCCCATGGGGCAGGCGAAAAGGGCCCTTCGAGAAGGGCAGGCGATCACCTTACTCACATCGATACACATCCCCACGCATGCGTACGCACATCTCTACTCTTCCCCTTCTTTGCTGCGAAGAACCGAAGAGACACTCGCCAAGACGGTTGCTTCTGCTTAGGCGGTGCTTAGATGAGCTTCAAGCACCGCGCTGAAGTCTTGGAGAAAAGGCTTGTGTGGACGCACAGCTGAGGAGAAAGCTGGATGTCAAACAGAACAAAAAAGAAAAATACCTTCTCCGGAGGATTATACGGAGTATACACTACGTGTATACGAGAGTACGAGGGAGGACCTCTCTTCTGGAAGGGTTCCATCAGATGTTTCTGCCTTTATTTTAGTGTGAAAGCTGTCGTCTCGCCAATGAGCCTCGACGGCGCCGTCTCTTTCTGGCTGGTGGATGACAATATCCCAGACAATAGCATGACAGCCCTTAACGTCCGGGGTTGGTTCGTGGAGACAAGTCTAATATAACATACAGGAAACTGGTGTATTACCGTTACTTTACTCACAAAACGGGGGCGGTAATTTGGGGTTTCGGTCTCAACAGAGTACCAGCCCTAGCATGGAACAAGCTATTCACAACCACCCAACGCTGATTGGGCTCTGCCGAAGCTCCTACCCCGGCCTTTCTGTTCATTTCTGTTCTCTTTTCCGTTCCAGATGTTGTTATATTACACATCAACTCATATCACCACCTAGGTTTTCCGCGATCAGTGCGCAAGCGGGCTTTCTCGGGTTCAGGCATCGTCAAGGGTCAACCATGCCAGCCATGCTCAGCTTCTTCTCCTCCTCCTTCTTTCTTTTTTTTCTCTTCTCTTCCGCATGACTCGACAGATGGGGGTAGAGAGGACGGAGTAAATACATAGTATGTTGTGAATCCGTTCTCCGGTGTGGAGAATTTGACTGGTGGTCAACGGCTATGCATCCATTTTCCCAGCTATATGTTTCCGGCCTGGGGATATAATACCATCCCACTATAACTATCTTATTATATACATATGTATACATTGTAGGGATATATAGGCTTGCGGAGACGTGGAGAAAGCAGTGATGGTGTGCTGGCGTTGATCTGACAACAATCTGGCATCCAATCACCCAGCTGCTGTCAGGCCCCCTTCCAACTGTCCTCATTTTGCGTTTATTGGGCTGCTCCCCCAGGTCTTTCTCCATAGCTCATGGATATCTCTGTAATATGGAAGAATACGTATAGCCCAACATTTTAGTTTGGACGAAGGTCTTCCCGCTGGCTAAGTGATTTGGATGCCTGTCGTCGACGGAAAACTGTGGAAGTTTTTCTTTTTTTTTTTCTTCCCTTCTCGAACGCGGGTATCAGGTGAGATAACAAGTTCCTCTTTAGCCTATCGTCCTTTTACCCGACCCAAACCGTCCCTGAAGCAGATCATGGGATGATAAAGTATTTATGCTTACTTAGCTTCCTTAGCTTGTCCCCAGAGGCAGGTGGTTTGTCTTTCCTCGTCAAGCATTTGGATGCACAGTCAGCGCATCAGTAAATGTAGGGAAGTTGAGTCATAAGCTCAATCAACAAATTATTACAAACCGCTACTGGTTTGTCCACTTTCCCTTGTAATCGGGCTGGCGCTCTTATTTACCAACGAGCCATCTTTCAAGGTCTCAAGAACATAAACTCTTGCTAAGCAATTATTATTGTCATTAGGTTAGTTTTCTCAGTCATCGTCACAATACACAAAATTACTCTTCAACCAATTACGTAGCGTAATATTACGTAGTGCGAGTTTGAACTTTAAGTGAGCTGTGCATCCATGCTGAGAGGAACGTCAGTGGGTAGTTTATCCCCCGATGACAGGCCCTCCACAGGTTACTCGGTAGACATGCATATACACATCCTCTTTTTAGCTCAAGAGTTTCCCATCCGTGTAAACACCCATTGCCAAATATATCTTCTCCCGGTCTGATGTCGTGTTAGCGTCACGGCCATACCTTCGACAGCATCTCAGCAGTATGCGTACATAGGATGCGTGTTGGATCGCAAGCGACAAAAGGCGTCTCTTCATCACGATCTACATATCCCTTTTCGGCCGATCAGGACGTCGTCCCCAGAAAATGGATACTCATACTTGTGTGGTTTATGACCCAAGTACGGATATCGTACCATATGAGTACCATATATAGAATCTCGTCCTTTGCCAAGGAGATTTCTAATTCCTTTGTTGGTGCCCATCGATCCATCCTCATCTAATCCTAGCCCTTTCCACGCGTTCACACGCAATGAATTGAACATGGCAAATCCCCAAGGCTCTCTTTGCTTTAATACAATAGTATTACTCAGGGTAGCTGAACGGTTCACTCTTGGTCTCATGACTGGATTTGACTGGCCAACAGCAAGATATTTCGGGTCAACACCATCTTGCAGTAGGAAGCGGGGGATATTGCGGAAAGGAAAGGTAGTGGCCAAGTCAATAGTCACTTGAGATGTATGAACACTCATAGAATGAAAGAAGAGAGCCGGCTAGATGGGAAGTACCATGTAGCTTGCTTGGAGAGCGGTATATGGCTGTGGCACTCAAAGAGCCCATCACGCATAGATTTTCGCGGTGGGAAGTCCATGTTTATATCTGTCCTGCTCTGCTTAGAAAAAAATGAGGCTTTATCTATTCAGCTAATGCCGGGTATTCTAAAACCATTCCATGGCCCTAAACAGGTGGAGTAGTGATGGCCCGCCAGCCATGCAGCTCTCCAATCAACCGGCTATATTGGCTGCAAAAATTACTCAAGAAGCCTCATTATCTTTCGTCGTTATGGCTGCCTGAGGCTGCAAAGGAAAGCATTCTAGCCAAGAAGGATTCGCGGCAGTGGCTTCAGCCTCAGCTTGCAACGACCAATTCGCCTCGTCCACTAGCATGCCTTTCCTTCAGCACCAGTATAATCGTAACAGGGTTGCTTAGTGTCGTTTTTGCCGCATGTAGCGGATTGCGGCTCCGGCTGAGCCCGTTTGCCTCAAGTTAGGATCGATGGGGGGTGAGGGATGCAAAATCTCGTTATATGGCATTCAATGGCTCGGGAGAAGCCAACGCATACTGATTAATCTCTGGATCTCCCCAAGCTTAGCATTGTGGATGCCGGACAAAACCTAATCAAATAAGTGGGGGAAAGCTGGTATCCAGTACCATCGATCATTGATTGATATAGAGCTGCATCTTTAGGTGGGACTGCTTGGAGGATGCCTCTTGCATTTGATGATCATAGACTAAATAGCTATATGCAGGGATGCTGACCAGAGATAATGGCACCGTTGCAACTAACTATATAAGTAGAACATGCATCTAGTGAACTTGTCTGATGTTTGACAAGTGTTAGTTTCCACGCCACGCGCGGATGAAGTATCCATCCGCCGGAACAGCTTGCTTTGAAGATGTCCATTGTAGTTTGGACTGCGAGACTAAGCAATCAAACCTAACAGATAGAAAGAATTGCGTGTATGGAGCGCGGAAAGATCCCGACTATCAAGCAGCCACGAATCAATGTTTATTAAACAGTAAGAAGTCGTTCTTTCACAGCCACCACAGGAAATATGCAGTACCGTCCCATTTCTACCTCGGGAAACCTTTGCCGTAGCACCAGCGGGATGTGGTGATACTAGTTGTTTACTCATTCCACCGAAACAGGAAGTTATCAACCACTTGTTAAACAAATTGTGTGCACAGCCACAGCTCGCAAGCGCAGAACAGAGAATTCCACACGGGCCATGCAAGGTACCTCCTTTAAACTTATGCCAAGACCATGTGGCTACCTGAAAGAGCCTCCAAGCTAGTCTCATAAAGGAAATAACCCTAAAAATAACCTTTTTCCCATTTTGGGGAGGGCGTGCGCTAATCCCGATACGACTGGTATTTTCGCTCTTCGGCTTCTTTGGGCAACTTCTTCCTCACCTCTTTTCTCGATATACGAAAACCAAGTACTGCAGCCACCTATTTGGACAACACACTGCCGTTAGGTGATGTCATGTTGTCAATATCCCTCGCGAGGGTTGCTGTCAATGGTGGCAGTAGAAAGAGCCGGCGAAAATCCTTACTTAGTGTTCCTTCACCTTGCATAAGACTTCGTGTCTGGTCCTTTGAATTTCTCCGGGTTGAGGCAGAGTTTGTGGCAAACATATATCAACTATCAGCTATGCGTAAATCCGGGAACAGTTATCTATAGGTACTGATCAGTACATTTACAAGTTTCATTCCTTGTACGGATATTCGGTGTCGACTGTCTCCTCGGATTAGGCGGTAGAGATAACCGGTGGGTCCTCCAAGAGTCCGACGTGCATACAACCTGAGCACAATTTGTTTTGAACATTTGATTGACCAATTGTATGGCCAAGGTGGCTTTCATCAGCCTGCAGTCCGTGTACTTATATGGGCCCGGAAGCTCCTAGAGGAACATTATTATTCTCCAGCCACGGTGGCGAGTATCCCGTACACGTCAAAGAACAGCGGAAGAATGACACCAAAATTGAACGCCACCTTCCTGTTCTGGGCGTCTTTCTCTTAAGTAATTGACACGATGCCGACGACGAGGACGTAAGCCACTTGGTTGCACTATATGCGTACTTGGAACTTCGATGGGACGCAGCTAATAAAGTTTTCATTCAAAAGGTAGAATTTTAACCTGTCTAGATGGTGAAGCAGTTAAAGACCCGAGGAAAAGAAAGATGGATGGTACGGTAGGACAGAGGCGCCAACCTGCAGCGCGCGTTTGTATGTATGCTGAAAAGTAAAAAGACGTCAAAAGCCATTGCGATGCAAGTCCATAATTCCCGTGACCAGAAAAGAGAAAAAAAAACCATGCCGTCGCTAAATCCTGCATCCAAAAACAAAAAATGAATGGGTATCCATCCGTGCCAACCCGTGCCTTCCACGATACCAATGTACCAAAAGTCCATTTTTAGACCATAGGGGGAAAGAGCGGGTAAAGATAAATGAACGAGGTAGCCAATAACAATGCAGGGCCGGATAAGAGCCAATTGGGTAGGCAGTAGTCAGAGATTCGGAGGCCAAGCCCATTCCGATGATATGAGGTTCCTCCAGAACGAACAATATTAAGCCCAAAGAAACGAGAAAAGATACGTGTCAGTTGTCCGGCAACTCCCGAAAAAAGGAACCCAGTTCCTGTAGCAGTAAGATCGAAGAATATAATTATCAGTATCGCTAAGAATGCGACCGAATCCAGTTCAGGATCGTGCTGAGGGAAGGATCTTCGTCGAGCCAGTAGCCTGCGCGAACGTCAGCAGAGGCAAGAGTGCTCAAGACATAACTATCCGTAATCCTTGAGAGCTCCTGATGGCAACGATTAGAGTGAAACTCAAATATATGACGGAAAGGAGGGATGAAAAAAGGGGGATGGTGAAAATTTTTCTTACGGTACGAAGGGTGTCGTCTAGGCCGGCAAGGGCGGTGGTATGACGAGAGCTGGGTCGTTGGCCCTGGAGCACCTGTGCTCGGCCCATTGCCCACCGCCTAGCTGCTGCCATGCGCTGATAGATCTTGTGTGCTCGGAATCTGCGCGCACTTGCGTCGAGGATGATCCTGTCATACTTTAGAAAAACCGGTTCGGATTTTATTATAGTGTGTAATAAAATTACCTCTGAAGCTGGACCTTCTCAAACTCGCCATCACCCTGTAGGTTTTGGATAGACTGGATATCAAATTGTGAAGCCAATAGCTCTTGAGCTTCGGCAACGCATTGTCTCATGAGAATATATCCTTGGGCCACTTCTGACACTTCTGTAGCATCAAGCTTCAGTTGGGATATGTGGACAAGCAATGTTCGAAAGTCGTTGATGAGCTCGGATACCCGTAGAGCGCGTGCTTCGTTATCTATGAGGCTGTAAGCTAAAATGCGCTACACCGCAACGCGGGGTTGTCAAGGGGAGGAGGGAACGTCAAAACACATACATCCGTCAGACATATTTGGGGAACTAGAGTATTAAATGTTTAAAATAAGACAGATTGAGGTCGGCAGCAGGTATGTTTAAGCTCTGCTTTTGTTCAATTGGGATTGTTAAGGCTATAGAGAAGAAAGTAAGGAGTGCCTTGGTTGAAGTAAATGCTGTTGATTGAGAAGAATAGAACATCTCAAAACAACGGGAAGAACCGAGCTTAAAAGGACAAAAGCGGAAGACCGGCCAACATGTTGAACTTGATGATATCTAAATAAGGCCCCCTTCCCCCCTCCCCTGGCCATCCAATGGCGCTGGAGATGAAGACATCAGACAGATCACCGAGAAAGAATAAAAAATGGGAACCAGGTCACCATCAACGCTCCGTACGACCAGATCATCACGGTATACTGCTGGCGAACGAATTGATAGGAGCCCAGAAATGGGTCTCCTCTCAAAGCTAGCAGGCATTGTCGTCCCTTTCGTCGGATGGGATCAAGAAAAGCCCTGCAGGGGCCAGCTCGCGCCTGCGTCAGCCACAGTTCGACACACGCCACATAAACGCCTGAAAGAGGCTAGCGCGGCCTCCCGTCGCCGCCAGCTGACTTTTTATGTCGTTGCCACGCTTACAAAGCGGCTTTTTCTTTGCTTCTTTTTCTTCTTCCTTGGTGAAGAACATGAGAGTAAGGTCCGCAGGGGTATCTGATAGTCCATCCAAGCTGAATGGATGTCGTTGTCCTGTCTGCGTCTACTGACCCCTGATCACAGCCGCTTGTCGTTGCACAGACCAGACGCTATCCGTGCGCAAATGGCGATAAGCAGCAGCCTCCGACCTCCATATCACAACAAGGGATGAATAATGAGCCGAACTCCGAATGGGGAAGGTTAAGCATAGTCTGCTGCTAAGTGAGACAAGCAGAAGGCGAAAAAGCAGGACTTCAAGCTGCTCTGCTTCTGCTCTTCATAGGTTCTTGTGTCTTATGCAGGGGGAAGGGTGCCTTTTCAGGTTTCCTGGCGCGCGGGTCGATTATCAAGCCGACTCGCACATCTATACAGGAACAAGTAAGGGTGCCAACAATGCCTTGTATAGATTAGAATTGATTGGAAACGCTCGGTTTTGATGCTGACTAGGGGAGTCTGAACTAGCGTCGCTCTCCCACATAAAGAAGAAATTACCTAGGGGAATTGAGTTCGTTTGTAGTAACCCTGCATTATCAATTGGATCAAACGGAGAAATGAAATTTGGAACAATCAATCCCTCTCACTGATGGCCTGTAGCCGCTCCTCAATCTCATCCTCCGTCAGCGTACGGAACGCAGTTTGCGTACCTTCCTTTCCATCTGGACGGGGGCCCCCCACAATGCCAACCTCTATCTCACCTTTCTTGAAATCAACACTCAACACAGTCCCCAATGTCGTTATTGCCAGCTCCACCACCTCCTCCCAGTTTGCACCTCCGTCTTCTTTGTTCTTCAGCTTCTTCTCCAATAGGTTCATAATCTCCTGCTGCTTTGGCCCGGAGGCGGTGGCACGATATCCAACGTAATATCCTGCTGGATCACATTTGAATAGCTGAGGGCCATTTTCAGAGTCAACCGAGATCAGAGTCGTTGCAACACCTAGTGGTCGCATATAGGCCTAAAAACAATTGATTGGTGTTAGCTGAGTGCTATTTTTGACAATCATGTAAATGATTGTATGCCCTCCCCCAGCTGATACCAAGGTTCAGGCAAACGAACCCTTTGTGTGTACACCTGGCTGATATTGGCAAGGCGTTTTGCGAGAACATCACATGGCATCTCATATCCGAACTTGTACTCGAACTCCGCGGCCTCACTTCGTGCCCGGGTAACTTGTGCTCTTCCATCTGCTATCGATCCAGTCACAACACACCCAACAGACGGGGAAATCTTGAAGACATGGGATACGGAGGACGGCTCGATGAGCTTATCCTAAAAATTGGAAAATCTGTCAGTCAGTAAGTGCTGGTAAGTTCATCATCCTAAGGCATCTATTACGTACCGGAACTTTCTTCTGCGATATAATTACAGCACAGTTCTTGCCTCGAACTCCGAGCGATGTGATGTTGGCGGCTGTGATGGCTTTGAAAGCATATTCTAAACATCAAAACAGAACATTAGCATCCGCCTCAACACAACAGTACCAGAGATAACATCACTAACCAACTTGATACAACCTCCCCTGATCGGAGAATATAGTGATATGCCTATCGTAGCCCGCGCTTCCTACGGTCATTGTTGATTAGCTGAGTGGGAAATGTCAACATCCCTCATCGGTGAACGCTTACCCGACATGATTGCTGACAGATGTAGTGAAAGGGTAAATGGGAACAAGTTGTAAGCTCTATCTATGCGGGCTGTCTAGAGAATCAAAGATGAGGAATGGTCGTTCCAGTTAAGAAGCTCTTCGCTGTCTGTTGAACGCGTTTGCTTGAAGCTGCCTTGAAGTTAACTAGCAAAAGCTCAGGTTGGGCCTATCGCCCGATTAGGCTTAGCGCCATATCCCCGGTATCAAACATTTTTCTGCGTTTTCTCAAAGTAGCGAAATTGAGGATCGGTTTCTTGTGCTTTATTCTCTCTGATTCTTCCTTGGTACCTTTCGTTTTATTAAATTTCGGTACTTTTAATATAAACTACATCAATTGGCAATCTGCTACATATGAACCTCTATTTTTGAGCACGAGATAGACGACTTTGCCTGCAATGGGCTCGACTTTACTATCCGCCTCAAAGAAGGCTGGAAGTAAATCAACATCCTCTAAGCATTCATCCAGCAAAAGCATCGAAATCATTAACGAGAATGGCGAAACCAATCAGCGAAAGACAAAGAAACGAAAGGCTGCACCGGAGCCTGAGAACCAGATAGCGAAGGACGACCAAAAGGATCCTTTGATACCCTTGAATGGAAGCAACCCAAATTCCGGATCTAAACCTCGGAAATCTGTCACTTTTTCAGAAGATACAAAGCTGGAGGATGATATAGCCGTGGTTGATTCCGAACTTACCGTGGACCCTGAAGATGATCCTGACTCGCTTGCAAATAGAAGAGCAGCTAAGCGGCGCAAAAGAGAGGAACGCAGGAAGGACCGCAATACCTCAGCACAAGCCAAACCGGAGGAACCTAAAACACCGTCCGATCCAATTTTAGCATACCTGTCAACATATCAAAACTCACGAAGCGAATGGAAATTCCAAAAGAACCGAGATACAGCTGTTCTGAAGAATTGTTTCTCCATAGACCGGATACCACCTGGCTACGACTCTGCACTTAGAGCTTATCTGTCAAGCTTAAAAGGGGAGGCGGCTAAAAAACGCATCGTGGAGGCTGCCAAGGAAGCTATATCAAATGACGACAAGAGCACCAGCGACCCAACGACCGCAGATGTTGAGGCCCAAAGGTCTATATACGACGATGCTGTAGATGCATTTAGGAACCGGCTGGAAAAGCAGGATGGTAGCCAAGACGATGATGAAGTACCTGCTGACCTAAGTCCGTCATGGCATAAGAGACTGAGCACAAGGAAACGTGCCGAGTTGATCCTTTACCTGTTCCGTGATAGTATTCCGAAACCGCCTCCTCCGAAGAAGCCCACTCGGAAAACCAGGACGGCTGTGGTATCTGATTCGAGCAGTAGCAGCGAAAGTGGCACCGACACCGACAGTACTAGTGATAGTGAAACTGATAGTGATAGCGACAGTACTAGTGATAGTGGGAGCGATAGTGACAGCGATAGTAGTGATTCATCCGGCTCCAATCTGGTAGTTCACAAGAACTTGGCAAATTACTCCAAGTCTGAATCCAGCTCAGGTATGTTGGATATTCACTCTATTTATCCGCTTAGCAACTGCAATAATACTTCAAATAACAGTGCTAACTAGGTCCTGCAGAAGCCTCTGAGGATACATCATCCTCTGGGTCTGACTCTGATTCATCCTGAGGCGAAAAGGCATCGACGGTTGGCTTCGGTCTTGTAACGATCATATGAAAGCAAAGGAGTGAGGTAAAGGGCACCCAGCGATTGTATCAAAAGTAACATAAGCTGCGCTCATCTAAAGCTGCCTCCTGACTAGCAAGTTATATCGGGAGGAGAAGTTGAGTCATGTGGATTAACTTACAACTAACCTTACTATCACGCTACGCCGGCGTGACTACGGGATTTAATCTACAAAACAAGTATCTAGCGATTGTGAAATGTCAGAAAGTCTTTACCAGGTGGTCATGGGCGGTGAGACGATGGAAAGTAGAAAGGGATTGGCTGGCATTGGGAGACGCCAACCTTGATATTGAAATATGAGAAATATGCCGGAGGAGTCGTGGTTTTATTTCCCCGGCAATGAACAAGTCGTTACTATTATATATTAGGAGCGGCCTTAAACTCCATTATTTCGCACAAGCTATACTTAGATTATAGAGTCCACAACTCCTCAGAGATCAGTTGCAGTATATGGTTAGACCACTCGATAATGTGGCTTGTTTGCCCTCTGACTTGATAAAGCTGTTTGCGAGCCTGTAAATTTACTCTCATAAAAGCTTTGCTAGTTAGTTATTGAGACGACTGGACGTACTTTCTGCTAGAGAGTAAACCTCATCATATGTCCTGATGAGTAGGTTGTAAGTCTTACGTAGAGAGACGTACAGGACATTACCGGAATCCATTCGTTCGAATGCGTCTACGGTACCTAACCCACGGTAAAACTAGGTCTAATATCTTATTACGAGATATCGCCTTTTATGGGGACTCTATAAATAATGGTAACGGAATCAAGTTGAAACCAAAGCTCCCTCCACTTGAATATAAGCTAGTGGAAAAAGTGAAGCATATGATGATGATAATATTTCAATATTATCTGGCTAATCTATTATCTCTCAGCGATGGCATATCAAAGTACAGTCTTTTCATTAAACATAGGGTCCCGTCAAGAATAAAGGTATCAATCAGCAAGACAACTTGATTGACCAATATAATGAAATACATTAAATCCTTCCCAAAAAGGTATCTGAGAACATGGAAGCTATCATGAAATGCCCGCAGCTTTTTCTTGGTCTCTGTCTGCGGTTGACTCTCCACCAGGGCCACCCGTGCATTTCCTTTTATCCTTCGTTGAAACTCCGCGCCTTCTCCTGGCAACTTGATATACATCATTAAAATTCATCACTACCCCTAGGAAACGCATGTCGACGTCGGGCTGATATGCCAAGTCACCAAGGAGAGTAACTAGGCGAACACGGAAGTCAGAGGACAGTTCAAGTAAACGCTCACGGAGAGATGGTAATAGGTGGTCTTCGCCCCCAAAGAGCGCGTCACCACTGGGAATGGGTGTTCCAGGGGTATTTGGATCTGCCGTCCACCATCGCTTTTGATTTGGTGGCACATCAAACCCTCCCAAAGCTGGCGGATCTACCCTTCGAGTTGAACCAGACCTGCTTGGCCTTGTGGATGGCTCTTGTACATCTTTCTCAGTTACTCCCCATCGACCCTGTGCTGTGCGAAGTTCAATCTTTGCATTCAGTTCCTGCCGGCGTGTGAATTCTGCGACTGAAAAAGAATATAAACCGTCCACGGCATCCTTGTACGCAAGCATCACTTTGAGTATTTGATGAAGTTGGGAGAGGAAGGAGTCCTCTTTGTTTCCGGTGGAGCGGGAGAAAGAGGATGACGAAGACCCTAGCAAGCCCTTGTGGGTAATCGAGTTCAAATATTTGGTGTGCGCCTCGATGAGGTCGTCCAATGTACACCCTGGCTTGGAGATGGCGATTTGTAGCTGATCCCAGCTAGCTTCAATGACTTCGAATAAAATATAATATTGAAGCTGACAAACAAAGTGTATCATCTCAGCAATAACACAACGAGCTTTTTTCCAGTCTGCTCCAAGTTTATCGTCGACACCACCTAACACCCCTCTTGCTCCAGTCATACATCGTCGCCATGTACTGCCAAGTGCAAATTCGACTCTCTTTACCCTCCAAAGGAAATTGAACACCTTCAGGTATTGAGTTGAAGCCCATGGGGTAATTATCACATCGACAGGAGCGTCGATTTTATATTCCAGGGTGAAGCAATCCCAGCCAATTTCACCATGACTAAGCTCTAACATGCGGGCATCTAGACGCCTTAGTACCTCGGGGGAATCATGCTGGGCATTAGAAGATCTGATGGCGTGTTCGAGCTGGGCAGTCAATGTATGGCGATACTGGGAGTTAGCAGGCCTGTCAAGATTGGAAGCTAAACTTTCCATGAGCAAGGCAATGAAGTCTCCCTGGCCAAGTAGTAAGTACTTCTTTAGAGCCTTAAGGTGATCAAACAATTTGAATTTGGAGTCCATCAGGAAGATAAGACGAGCCATCGTGGTTTTGTATGCTTCATCAATATAAGTCTCAAGGGTGGCAGTGTCACCATACTGCAATGCTTTTGATGATTCACGAGAGTATGCAACGACCCAAGCTGAATCGCCGCAACCATATCTAATGAAGTTAAGTGATTTGCCGATCAAAAACACCTTTTTGGCGAAATCATGTGTCATGATAGTTGGGACCATGTCATTGTCCAATTTATATTTCTCGTCCCAAACGCTGGTTGCCGCACGTCGTGGGTCTATATCTGGTCGAGTTTCTGGCTCCACGACAAAGAACTCATTATAGGGGTCGGATAGTTCACCATCATATATCCACTGCCGAAGCATGTTGTAAAAAGGCCGTGTCACCTGGGTTAAGAGTCTCTCAGCATAAGCACCAACAAAAGGGTCGCCGTGAGAAGTCGAAAATTCGTGAATCATGGAGATCAGCTGTCCTCCTCTCTTATTTTGAGCTTCTTCTACCATCAAGCTCATCAACCGTAGTGCAAGTGTGGCATCTTTTGTCCATATAATACATCTCTTTAGAGTCACTCCGGCCCCCATGACTGTTTTCTGATCAGCAGAATCCTGGGAAACAGCAGTGAGAGCTCTCCTTATTTCTCCTTCCAAACTCGCTACCAAGCCAAGGTATGAGCGAAGTTCGCTCCCTACTGCTGCTCTTAAGCTCTGCTCAATTAATCCACCTTCTGATTGCTCCACAAACTTAGATAATCCCCGATATAATAGACATGGCTCAGCGAGTGTGTGAAGGAGTGAGACAATGGGCGTAGGAAGTGTTTTTGGAAGTTTAAGAACGGATTGAGCCAAGAATTCTAGATTCGTTGTTGATAGCCCCTGTAGGAAGAAGGGGAGATCGCGGAGGATTTCAGGTTCAGATGGCTTTACCATTAGTTTTTCTTGCGCTGGAGGCTCTGGCTCTTGGTTTGGCTTCTCAGCTGGAATGAAGTCTTCCATGTTCCTAACGGTTGACCCCGACGGCTTTGTCTCATCTTCGATTTTCCTTTTACGCTCCGGTTGCTTAGAGAAATCTGAGTCTCGCCATTCTCGTTGGGATTGATTCAGTTCCATAGGGGGGGTATTCCTGCCAATAGCAGAAGCTGAAGATCCAGGGTTAATGCTCTCGGGGGCATTTGGTCTTCTTCCTCCAAGTTTTTCTTTCATCGACATGTAATCCAGCTGACGTTCATCAAGTAACGGGCTTCGAGCTCCCTCCCTTAGGAGGTTACCGTCCCTTTGGTCTGCATTATTGTTGCGCCCCCCAATGCGATAGAGTAAGTATAGGATAGCCCACTTCTGGCTCAAAACCGGCTGCGTAAGTAGTCGCGAATATAAATTGGAAAACCGGACGGCTTTATCTGGCGTTGCATTCGTTTTAAGTAGCCTGCGTTTGATCAGGTCAGGGGCATTGTTGATAACATCAGCGGAAACCTCAACACTTGATCCGGGCTGATGCTTGTTCCCACTACCGTAATTCCTTATTATTCGCCAAGCATTCTCCAGTGCAAGCTGATGCCGAAGCTCATCTCTCTCGGCGGCTTCTGCGCGTGCGTGGCCATCACGATATGATTCTGAGTCGGTATCATCGTCGAGAATATGTGGACTAGGAGGTAGAAGGGAGTCGACTAGTTGCGAAAGAGCGTCTTCGACACGACGACTCCGGGGATTTGCGGATTTAGGATGAGGAGGCATCGCGCAGATGCACAGAAGGGTAGCATCTGGGCAAATATCGATGCCTTGGGGTGCTCTTCAATTCGCCTCGAGATCTTATCGAAGTCGCGATCCAAACATTGAACTATTACCTAATCAGGATACATTCATGTTTGTACTGTTTGTAAATGTATAACCAATTGATGACTAATGAAGTTTATCCTATAGGCACGTGACATCTTCAAGTTTTTGCATAACGAATCTTGAATCTTGAATTACATTTGTTAATACTATTATTTTTCGGAACTATTTAGTTAATTCTTACAGTTTTATTGATAGCTTCATAAGTGCTACGCTTTACCTATTCCTAGTCTACCAAGTGCTTACAATATACGATGTTTGTTCTTCGTATAGCTTGCAAAACCGCAAGAATTTCTTCCCTATAGGCAACCAATACCCACTCTCTGGTTCATTGTTCCAATATCTATAGTCACAACGAGGTCAGCTGTTGCTCGATATCAGCTACAAATGTCTCCTTACTCCTTTTGCTAAATATGTATCGTCTACTACTCGACTTTCTTCTTTGCGACAAGTAGTACGGAACTACTGGAGTTAGGAGCCTCATCACTCCTGCATCTCATACTTACCTCAAAAATACCTCTCATTAGCTCTTCAAATCAAGGAAATATGCTCCGCAAAAGGTAGTAGTCTTTCTGTCGACAAAGCCTTGCATATCTAGGACCTGGTCGGCTTTTTAACTGGTGTGTATGGTAGGAGATTATTCATCCAGATGCTACCCCTGGGAGGACTTCCAGCACCTTCTTATGGAGAAGTAACGTAGAATTCCATACTGCGCAAACCCCTGACTAGAGGTCTTAGCACATGTAACAGAACCCCCTTCATGGTGGCCACAGTGGGTTTACATTGAAGGTCTATCACCACTGCTACGGTAGTTCCTTGAGAGTATCGAATATGATTCCTCTAAAACTATCCCATTCTAGGTTACCATTTAGCTTACCACCTTAGTAAATTAAAGTATAAGGCATAATATGAGCCAATAGGTTATAGTTATTGGAAATGGCACTTCTTGTATAGATGTTATGATGATATATGAATCCATTCTAGAGGTGTCTCAGGGCTTTCCCCCATCCTTGTGAAATTTGTAGGCTATCCCAAAGAGTGGAATGCCTGTGGGTTTTGAGTTCTTCGGTCTGAAAATTATATCTGAGGTATTCTGCGGCAAGAACGAATAATCGGGGAGAACGTATTATAACTATTATTTGCTAGAAGTAGTATACTGGTACGGAGTACTTTCGCAGTGAATCAAAGTCCCACCCACAGCAGGCCGATGGTGTGGTGCGAAAGTTATGCCTTCACTACTAAGTGAATGTATAATGTATAATAAGGCTTCTTCCCCTGCAGGTAACTGATATTCACACACTGGTTCGCTAAAATATGCCGAGTGAGGCGTTTGGATAGGTTAAAGGCAAGGTTTTAGAGTTAGCCTTCATTTTACACCTTACAACAGGGACAGCTAGATTATTAACGATGAATTTCTGAACGAAACGGATTATCGGTGGTTGTCAATAAGTACACCACAAGCAATCAGAAAGATTTCAAAATCAACATCCATCCATTAAACTATTAAAGGTAGGAACTGTTTTTAGTGGGTTTTTTCCGAATTTTAACCTTATCCCATTCATTACCTCGTTATCAAATGTTATTGCCCCCGTAGACAAACTGATCTCACCAAGTATCGGTGTTTCAAACCTTCTTTTGGACTCGGCGTTAAGAAGATTCTCTTGAGAAGCATTTGAAATCGCTGGTATTCCCAGGCAAGCGGGGAGGCTTGGGGCTATATTCATTTAACACGTATGTTCATTGAATTATCAGTGCTGTAAAAAGTAAGTCATACCTTGTCAACATTTAGTACCACACACATCTACCATCCCTACAGTGCTGGAGGGGGAGGCACTGAAGTTGTAAAAAAATATGGTTAGCTTTCAGATGTCTCATAGCTTATAGAATGATTATCACATACCTTTCTGCAGTCCTTGCCACATGTTCCTTGTGGACAGACACATTGACCATATTGGCATTTCTGGGGGTTCTGACACTTCTTGCAATCATTTCCGCAGGTGTCCTGTGGACAGACACATTGCCCATTCTTACACTCCCTAGGGTACTGACACTTCTTGCAGTCACTTCCGCAAGTATCCTTTGGGCAAACACACTGGCCATAGATGCACTGTTTAGGGTACTGGCACTTCTTGCAGTCATTTCCACACGTGTCCTTAGGGCATACACATTGGCCGTTTATGCATTGCTTAGGATACTCGCATTTCTTGCAATCGGCTCCACAGGTACCCTTAGGACACACGCACTGTCCGTAAATGCATTGTTTAGGATACTGGCACTTTTTGCAGTCGTTTCCGCAGGTGTCCTTTGGGCATACACACTGGCCGTTCCTGCATTCTTTCGGGTATTGACACTTCTTGCAATCAGCTCCACAAGTGTCTTTAGGGCACGTGCATTGTCCGTAAATACATTGCTTGGGGTACTGGCATTTCTTGCAGTCATTTCCACATGTGTCCTTAGGGCATACACATTGGCCGTTTATGCATTGCTTAGGATACTCGCATTTCTTGCAATCGGCTCCACAGGTACCCTTAGGACACACGCACTGTCCGTAAATGCATTGCTTGGGGGCCTTGCATTCCTTGCAGCTGTCCCCACAAGTGTCCTTCGGGCAAACACATTGGCCGTCCTTGCATTGTTTAGGAGCTTTGCACTATATTTAATCGATATTAGATACTTAACTCCAGAGGGGGGTTATAAATATATCACACATACCTCTTTGCAGTCTTTGCCACATGTATTAAGTGGGCAAGAGCATTGGCCATAAATACATTGCTTGGGGGACTTGCATTCCTTGCAGTCGTCTCCGCAAGTATCCTTGGGGCAGACACACTGGCCATCCTTGCATTGCTTAGGAGCCTTGCACTATAGTCATACAATATTAGCTGTTTGACCCAGGCAGCTAGAGAAGGCCAGAACATACCTCTTTGCAGTCGCTTCCGCAAGTATCTTTGGGGCAGACACATTGACCGTCCTTGCACTGCTTAGGTGCTTTGCACTCCTTGCAGTCATCTCCGCAGGTATCCGTTGGGCAGATACACTGGCCGTCCTTGCATTGCTTAGGTGCCTTGCACTCCTTGCAGTCACTTCCACAGGTTCCTAGTGGGCAGGAGCATTGGCCATAGATACATTGCTTAGGAGCTTTGCACTGCAATTTTGTTAGCTGTATACTTAATACAGTAAGATATATGAGATCACGCATACCTCCTTGCAGTCATTTCCGCAGGTGTTAGGTGGGCAAGTGCATTGATGGTTCTTGCAGAACATAGGAGATTTGCACTAGGGTTCGGTCAAGTTAGTTTCAGGCAGATAAACAAAAAATAGCCATGATATTGATTTAAAAAAAAGAGGCTATTTGAGAATACTTACTGGTCCACAACAGCATTCGAATCCATTATGGGCAGCCTCCGAGACGCAGGCCCCAACATTCTTATATCCACATTTAGAAAAGTTGTCTTTACACCAACTCGCACACTCGCTGTTATCATGGCCGGGGATGGCCAGAGACAGAGCGGCTATAAAGTTCAGTGAGCTTTTGAAGGCCTATATAGTAGGGGTTGAGAATATGGGTAAACTTACTCAGGAGAGAAAGCACAAATATGAACAGAAGCCTCGCCATCTTGAATCACTTCTGAGTTGGTTATCTCAGATGTTTGGATTCTTGCAAAGAAGGATTGGAAGAATTGGAGAGGTTGCCATCCCTTTTATCCTCTCCAGACCAGCTCATAGAGATCAATTTTGGGGTATTAGACTTTCCTGTTCCTCAACTGCAAGTAATTGAATAGTATCAACTCCTATCAACACAGGCTGCTCTGGAATCAATCGAAAATGTAAAATATTAGCGAGGATTAGAATTTCAAGCTTGAATGCCAGGTATTAGCGAAAGAGGAATCCAATCCTGCCATTGCCAGAGAAGAGAGGGTACCATCAGCCTCGCCCAGAAACATTGAATAGAGACGTGGTTGATGGGCTGAAATTGATCAAAGAGAATCTCTTCTCGAGACCAATTCCAATTGGAGATAGATACGCCTCCTTGTCTTTGGCTGAAGCTTTCGTGGCAAAAAAAATGCAGCTAGTTTCCTTGCCTAACTCAAGCTTGGAGCTAAAGCTGGCTTAGGTTGATAGATTGATGTTTCCGATATTTTGGGCTGCTCCGGGGTTTTGCGTTTTGAGGCTGCAGGTCCAGACTGATGGATGCCCTTCTAGCCTGCTCTGGCTTGCATTTCGAGCTCACAGCAACGCTTGACGCCGTGTTTCGGTTTTGGTTAGATTGGCGAAGCGGCTGGCTTCTCTCGCTTAAGGCTTCGCCGCTGGTGGTGTGTTGTTCGAGTTGAAGGACCCGTAGATGGCTTGCTTGAGTAGCTAGTTACCATCAAACAACTTGATTTGCCTGCTAGTTAATCTAAATCGGTCGACATTCCAATTGCATAGCAGGAGTTATTTATGAATAGAGCCAGCAAGGCATTTCCTTATCCAGTAGTGATCTCTGTAACCTTGACTGCGGCTGGCTGCTTTTGCTTCCCAGTTCCCCTCGATTCTCACCCAATCTTTCTCATCAAAGGCAAACCGAGACTCGAGCGAATACAGGTACGCCATCCACATGTACCACCCAAAGAGGAGTAGGCAGATGGGGTGTGTAACCAAGTAAATAGACCTTGCTGCAGGTGCATGATGGCAGATGATGGAGACAGACAGGATGTTCGTGTTACCTGGAGGAGAGTTCCGAACCAGTCTTGCCAAGTGTGATATTCTCATTCATGGTAACGAAGGAGAATGAGGAGCTGCAGCATAGTTAACGATGGTCTATGGAGTAACTGGCTGTCCTCGATGAACGCCGCTGGCTGGATGGTTTATGACGGTGGAGAGCAGAGTCCTGGCACTCAATTAATTTGCTCAGACAACCAAGCCAGTGGATCGGGACTCCAGAACGCCTCGCTATAACCCAAAACCGTCACCGGATCGCTCTGGATAAGGCGGCATGCAAGCTCTGGCGACTTTTTGGCTGCTGGCGATGTTGTTTTTCTTTCGTTTCTTGTCGTTGACCTCTGGCTGGCATTGCCCTTCTTGGCGAAGACTTCTCTCGCTAAGTCGCCAGCCATCAGAGATATCTTCTTCACTCGGGTAGCTATGCCTCAAAAAGCTACACCGACCGGTGCGTTCGAGCGGAGAGTATAAAATAACAATTGATCAACGATACACCTATCATCTATACATGAGTTAACTAGCTCTTTGACCGTTTGAAAGGGCCCTTTTTTTTTTTTTTTGTCTATGATGAGCAGACCGCCTCTCGGATCAGAGTGAGTTCTCGCTGGTCTAAACCTGATATCCAAACGGTGCTCAGATGCAAATACCGACGGCATTGATGGAATTCGGACTTGCTGCCAATGATCACATAACATTGACCTCGTATTCTTCTTGGGATATGTCTTTTTTTTCCCTTTCTCTGTTCCGTTGCTTGCAGAACTCTACGGGCTCTACATAGTATTCCCTCGGTGACCTTTATGCATATACTATGTATAGTTGTCCCCCAGTGGCTGGCCCTTTTGCTCACTGCAGCTCATATTCATGCTTCCTTTTTCTCTTTATTCCCCTTTCCCCTCTTTCTCGTGTTCGACCCTATATGGCAGTTTGCATGGACATCTCGTGGCCTCGGGAAAGCTTGCCATTGAATGAACAGCCTCAGAGATTTTACCGTCCAAGTCATATTCTATTCTTAGGATACGCTCTCTGCCACTTGGATCCGTGCCTTATCAAACTTGGACTGCATCTTGGCCCTGTATGTCTTACATCGGTCATATTCTATGAGTTAATCAACGTGCGGAGTTGTCAAAACCCGCTGTCCTACTTCAGCCGTAAGTAGTGTGTTCATGCTTATTACTTGATATACTGTTGAATCATATCTACACGGATACCGAGATCCGCCTCAGCTATCCGAATGGCCTGGTAGTTCTCCTCTTTGCCCTCTGGTATATCCCCCTTTACTTTCTCCTGCTCGTTTCTCCATATTGGCAGATTCCATCTCATTTTTTTTTTTTTTTAATTTCGCTATCGAATCTTCGCATTATACCACTCTTTCTACAACATAATTATTTACGGTGGCCGTTTCTGTGAATGTGCTCTTTTCCATCTCAATAGCATCAGCCAAGTTCTTGCGTCCACAATACATTTCCTACGGGTCCAGCGCATCGAAATTTGGATTCTGAGCAATTTCTCATACTTCATGAAGTAACTCACATCCTCCTTCGTGATTATGGGAGCTCACATACTTGCCATCGACAGATATACCGCACATTAACTGAGACATCATATACGGACAGCGCAATGCTTGAAGACAGTACTTTTGCAAGGGTGAGTTGACACCTTCGATAAGCCTGGGGAGACTCCGTGATATATGTGACATTCGAATGAGACGTTGGGAAGCCACAAGGTAACAGTGCATCTTCCGTCGAACGGCTGGTATAGCTCGGCCGGAGAACGGCTATTAGGCATGCGGCATCGGCGTCAATGTCAAGTGTCTTAGATTTCCAGGTCGAAGATTTCCCGAAAACCAGAGCGTCTGAATATAGACTTTACACCACTGCAGATCTACGACCCGAAGCGTTTTGGTAGGGCTGGCTTAATGTGTATATAAATACATTATGCGTGGGACAAGGTAGGATGACATCCATAGGGATGAACTAGGGCTTTTAATGGAATACTATGTATGTGAAGGTGCAACACATCCCCCTTGTAACTCTACCCCAGATTATAACAGTAATTGCAGAACCTAGAGCATGATGTTGGTATCTAAAAAATGTGCCCACGCCATGTAACATTACATTCGAAAACGGCCTAAACCTTTCTAGGCCCGGATTATTTCGACTTATTGGTCGTGTACTATGTCTTTTAAGAGTCTACTATGTATCCCATCGAGACTATAAGCGGTATATCTTCTGTATTTCAATGAGTGGATAGCAAACCATCAGCGCTGTACCTGAGGCACAACTGGATATACTTTGTAGTCTCAGTTGACATCCATATGTGACACCGCAGCTGCCATTAACTCAAGCTCTGATAATCAATTTCTTCATCCGGCGTCCGTATCTAGGAATATTGATATTAATAATCGGACTGAGTGAAACTCAGGTGTTTTAATCCGAAGTTATTCGCAACCGTTTTCCGCGGATCATGGAGGAGATGAGCAGTGCTTGTCTTAGAGGATGGCATGTACTTAACTTTGTGTGGCCAAAACCATCTTGTTTTGCACGGCTTATATAGATTTGGTGGCTATGTTTGCACCACCATGAGCTCTCAATATTTACATTTTCCCATATCAACGCGGATCAACTAAGCTTCAGCGTGCCTCAATATTCCTTCTACTAGCATAAGAATCCCAATTTACCCACTTGAATAAAATGGTGATACGTCTGTAGTCCTTCCCCCTAGTATCTGGATATAGAACTACAGGATCAGGGCATAGTTGCCATCGCTGGCCCAATCCGCAATACCCATTTTGATAAAGACAAGAGCCTCAAGTTGTGTATAAATAAAGTAGGCACGGCTGGTCTTTTAGTACCGTTTGATATTGATTAGCACGAATAGAAGAATGAAGCACTTTCGGTTTAAAATGACGGAGATGTTTCAACGCGCCTGAGTTCTAATTAACTGTTCATAAACATTCTAACCGGCAAAATATGCAAATGATATATAAAGTACATTGAATCGTCGTGTTTGTTCTCGTCACAAATATTGCAGCGAATTAATTTCGGGACAATTAGATTGTGAAAAGGACGGGGAACAGCTTATTCTTCGGATGGAATGAGGAATGAACTCCGTGGTGCGAATAAGGAGACAGCCCAATTTATATCCGGTAAATAACGATGATACCTTCAAGGAGGCGAAGGACGTGAGGGCGGGAGATATAGGAACACCGATTGATGATTGAGGAAGCGGGGGTATATAAATTGAGTCATGATCTAGGCGGTTTCTTCCCTAACTGGTTTCGAAGCTCCTCTCGGAAATACTCGAAATACTTCTTGAGACCTGGTCCTACGGTCGATAGACAGGTTAGCCCAGCTAAGGGAGCTATCGATAAGATGTAATGCCAGGGTACCATCTATATTTGTGCCTCCCATATCTTCGGGAGCTTTGCCATGTCTGAGTTCTTGGACGGATTTATGGATACGCTGAACGGCTCGATGAAAAGTCGGGCTCGCCAGAAGCTGGATGGAGGTCAGTGAAAAATAATCCCTTGATGGAAAGAAACCCGCCGGTCGTTAATATTTACCCTGGCAGTAAGCCAAACCTATAGTTATCATGTTAGTTATGGAAGTGTTCAGTCAATCAACGAAAGAATCTCGCTGTACCTCGAGGAATCTCAGCCACATTCCGCGGCAGTCTGCCTTTTCCCTTCTACGCCCGTGTTTCTTTGACTCTTCCCAGAGAAGAGCGACAGGAAAAGCTGCTCAGCATTTTCTCTTTGGCTGTTCTTCTTCCTCTTCTTCTTCTTGCTTCTTTTCTCACTCTTTTTTTTCGATGATCAAAATAGAAGACTTGATTATATAATGTGATTATATAATACGCACGTGACTATCCACTTTTTGGTGCAAGAAAAAGAAAAGGCGCTCGGACCCGAACTTTACTTTTTCCTTTCTCGGCAAGAAAAAAAAAGCAGAGAAACAAAAAAGATGAAGGAATCAAAATGTTTTGTCGGTTTTTAGCGCGACGGCGACTTCTTCTTGTCCTCGCTGTCTCTTGTCTGTCTCTTTGCGCCCGGAACTTGCTGCTTTGCTGCTCGTGCTTTTCTCTCGTTTTTCTCTAGGCAGTTCAAACTAGCTGGGCTGGGACCAATCAGGCCGTTCCAGGGCCCTTTGGTTTGTGGAACTCAGCTGCTGTACAAGTTAGCGCCGCTGGTCGTGATATCGTTCCAGGGTAGCTTTTGCTCCTTTGCATTTCCAGCGGTAGACGGTTAACCAGACAATAGGACCAGCGCCCTGAATCGCAGGTTCAAAGTTTTATTCTTCAGTCCTCTCGATTTTTTTTTTCCCAGCACTGGCCGACAATTCGTCCGATTACCGCCCACTCCATCCACAGACGCCAGGCCAGGCCAATCATTACTGCGCTGCACCCCCCTCATTTCGATCCTGCTCCTGCGTACGTCGTTGTGGCTGGACAGGCGGCTGGAAACTGTCCTTCATGATACTTTGATGCTGGCTGAAAGCGTTAAGAAGGTGCTGAGGATGTTGGGCTGACAGAGAATTAGCATAATATCGCTGGCAGGTCCTCGATTCTTGAACCTGTCGCTCCTTGGGACTTAGGGGGCGCAAACGATAACGAAGATAGAACAAAGTGTTCGGGGACTCGGTCCCACCGGTTTAACAGTCGATATTCGGTAGACAGAACTCACAATGGATGGCCAACGTCAGCAATATATCCCTGGAGCTCCCATGGGATCGCTCCCGCAGGGTCATATCCCCTTTCCTCCACCTCCGCCACGAACCCAAGCCTCTCATGGCATAACGCTACCGCCGCCACCGAGGCCTCCACCGACTTCGCTGTACGCGCTTCAGGGGATGCAGCAGAACTGGGCAAGGCAGGGGATGAACCAACAATACCTACCTCCACCTCCCATGATGCCGGTAAACCAAAACCAGCATTTAGCAGCATACAGCATGCAGCAACAACGGAAGCAAGGGTCTCTTTCCATACAACCTACTATGAGTTCCGATGATGCACCTCTCACGTCTGCTACCTACATTCCGGGACGAGGGACATTCGGCCCGGGTGTGGGAATTCCTCCGCTCGTTACGCACGAGTCTCACCCCCCGTTTGGGAGACAAGACCCGTATGCCTACCAACAACAAGATTTCGGAACATTTAGACAACAATACTACAAACAGCAGCAATCGAATGAAGGAATAGCTCAACATCACCTGGCCCAGAGACCATATCAGCTATCTATACCTCAGGCCACACAGCTAGACTCTCTCTCTTCTGGACCATCCACTGCTACAGCATACAGCGCCGTTCCCCAGACAGCAATCCCTTCCTCTGATGCACAACAATATATAAACCAAACGCCCAGTAATAATGCGGGTTCATTGAATGGAACGGCCCCTAACGGCGATGCTGAAAGATGGCCTCTAGACCGAGTGTTGCTCTGGCTAGCGAACAATGGTTTCTCGCAGGATTGGCAGGAAACCTTCAAAGCACTTGACCTAAAAGGATCTGCATTTATCGAGCTGGGCTCTAGAGGAAATGTCGGCAAGATGCACCAGGTGGTTTACCCCCAACTAGCCAAGGAATGCGTCAAAAGCGGGACCGGGTGGGATCATTCTCGTGAACGAGAAGCAGGAAAACGCATGTGTAAGCTCATTCGACGGATTTCTAGTACCCTTGGGCCTGAGACTGGTGGAACTGGGCGGTTTTACGAAAATCAAGCTTCACACAGTGCATCTACGGATGGCGGGATAGAAAACTCGCCAAATTTAAACAGAGAACCTATGTCGGCAGTGTCTAACAATATCACTGCAGAAAGCAGCCCTGGACCGCAATTTGCGGAAGTAGACGCGTCAAGTGCTGCTCAGAGACAACACCCTAGTCAATATATGACCGTTCCAAACGCTGACATTCCAACGAATGATACCAATGGACAGGATGCTACTCTCCGACGAAGAAATAGTCCGTCAGTTTCAAGCGACACAGGATTCCCACCACCTACATACTCTGACACCAAATCCCATGCCAGCAGCCCTGCGGCTCAATTTGCGTCTCTTGCTTCTCCTGGCCATAATAAACGAAATAGTTCTGATTCGACCATGAGTCGTGGCCTGTCATCACAGGGCGGAGCTGGCCCCAACGGCCCCAATTCTTCTATCCGGACCAGCATCGGTGCTGCACTAGGAGACTGGCGTGCCGGCCACAACTCCTCTCCCCAGGAGCAACCGAAACAGGCAAACGATAACCCACACACCCAAGGTAAAAGCTTATTCCATATTTTCAGGAAGAAACCAAATCATGACAACCCTCATCAATCTTCTGATGAAATGTTTGATTCTCCAACAAGCCCTGGGGTGGGCCCCGGAGTAGGCGTCCGCCATAATGCTTCATTTGCAACTTCCGGACAGACACCATCCTTGGTATCCGATCATGATAAACCCCGGGCCCAACCTTGGGGTATACCACCGCCTTCGCCCGCCAAGAAGTTTGTCTTTGGGACCGTTGATGGATGGAACTTTCGCTTGATTGATGTTTCCGATGTTGATGCTGCTGATTCACTCAGGGCTCTTATCTGTAATAGTGTTGGTATCAAAGATCCTGGAAGTGCTTTGATTTACCTCACTGAGCCCGGACAAATTATGCACGAGGAGCCTCTCAGTGACACTATGTTGGTAGTTAATCGCCGTGCTAGATCTGATCATTTAGGAAGCTTGAAATTCTTTATTCAGAGTATTGCGATGCCACCGTCTGCGGGACTGGGAGTCACATTTGAAACGTCAATGAATGGCTATAGAGTCCCGCTGGATATGGCTGAAGAGCATGGAAGTCAAGTTTCTACAGCACGGCGAGTTGCTCCACCTCAGAACACCCTTTCAAATACTGGTGTCTTCTCATCCCCTAGCGGAGGACAGGCTACCATATTGAGCCCCTCATCCGATCAAGAAAAAGAAGCTATGATACAGCGTGCACACGAGCAACATCTACGCGAAGCCGAACGTAAACAGAAAGCCTACCTTGAATCAAGGAAGGACAGAAATCAACGAACTGACATTTCCATCGGAAACACCGCCGTTAGCATCAAGGGTGACCGGGTAATTGATTTTAATGCCCCCCGCACTTCGCCGTACGAGGATAAACGATCAGATACCCTGATACCGTTACGCAAGCCACCGCTGGCTCCGTCGGAGTCAAACACACTTACCAAAGTCAACTCTCTTAGCAAAAAGCCTGAAGACCTCCGAATGAGGAATTCTAAGGAGTTTCAGCCTGATTTCCATAGGCAACCTTCATCGGATACTAAGTCAAATTCACCGGGTATTGGGTTTGGCTTAGGAGCCGCCTTGGCCAGTGTTGGAAAGATGTCGGGGGTAATTGGAACGCCAATGGGATCGTCTACCACCACCCTCCCGTCAACGGAGAATGTAGGGAGACCAGAATCGAGCCGCTCTGAATCCGGCGCTATATCTCCCGGTACAACGACGTCCGCAGAAAAAGAGAGTTTCCCCTTGAATACGCCAGGCCACAGCGAAATTGGTGAATCTAACAATAATCAAACACCTAGAAACCCTGCCAGCGAATGGAGTAGCAGACCAGAAACCTCAGAATCTTCGCTCCCATCGAAGCCAACGTTACAATCTCGAAAGTCTTATGGCCCTGACTTCAACTTCCAGGAATCCACGGTTCCATTTGCTAAATCTCCATTACAAGAAGATTCGGATGATGACTCGGACTCTGGTCTTTTCGCTAAGCCTATAGCTCGTCCAGCTCCTCCCCAAGCTAAGAGGAAGCCAGTTGCCGATACCTCTAAAAGTGAAGATCTCAAGCCAACATTAAAGGTTAATACAGAATCTAGGTCTATCAAGGGGCGCTCTGTGGCATTTAAATCACCGACTACCTCAGGTGCCTCGGGAAATCTCCCTTCTAGTGCTATTTTTGATCTGACTGAAAATCGAAACTCCACTGACGCCGACACCAGCAACCCATCAACGGATGATCGTGACTATGACAGGCGACGTGAATCATTTGTTAGAGATGATATTTGGGCAAGTAGACCTCCTGTGGAAGGGATGATCGACCATTTAGACGACTTCTTCCCGGGTGTCGATCTAGACGAGCCTTACTTAGATGGAAATGTCCAATCTCCGCCGTTATCACCCTCTGGGCCATCATCTAGAGATGAAGCAGAGCCTGAAGCGACAGATATTAGTGGTACCGCGGGTCAAGCTACAGGTACAACTGGATATCCGCCTTTGAAGGATCTTCCAGACGTGTTAGGATCAGCTGAATCAACACTCAAGGCAAAGA
Source organism: Microsporum canis CBS 113480 (assembly GCF_000151145.1). Taxonomy (NCBI): domain Eukaryota; kingdom Fungi; phylum Ascomycota; class Eurotiomycetes; order Onygenales; family Arthrodermataceae; genus Microsporum; species Microsporum canis. The sequence goes on along the minus strand of NW_003299169.1, from coordinate 1,794,232 downwards.
GAGTACCAAGCACAGTGGCACACAGGAATTTATCACGTTCAGGTGGATTGAACAGGATGAAATCTATTCGTGAAGTGGCTAAGGGAGCTCACCAAGTAAACCGACACCAGAGTATACAAAACAAAGGTGCGGCTGCATCTGGAATCCTTCGAAGGAAAAGTACCAAAATGTTTGGCGCTAGGATTATGCAAATTAGTCCAAAGCCAGGAACACGGTTAATTGACTTGGATCCAATGCCACAGCAACCATCAGCAATGATACAACAAGGAAAACTTCCACAGAGACAACCAACTTTCCGTATCATCAGGGGTCAACTTATTGGGAAAGGAACATATGGCAGAGTGTACCTGGGCATCAATGCGAATACTGGTGAGATCTTGGCCGTGAAACAAGTTGAGGTGAATCAGAAGGCTGCCAATTATGACAAGGATCGTGTGAAGGAACTGGTTTCTGCTATGGATCAGGAAATTGACACTATGCAGCATCTGGAACACCCTAATATTGTCCAGTATCTCGGATGCGAGCGAGGCGATCTTTCAATATCGATTTATCTCGAATATATTCCTGGAGGTAGTATTGGCAGTTGTCTTCGAAAGCACGGAAAATTTGAGGAAAGCGTTGTGAAATCCTTGAACCGCCAAGTGCTAAGTGGCCTTGCATACCTCCACGACCAAGGAATTCTTCATCGAGATCTCAAAGCAGATAACATCCTACTCGACCTCGACGGTGCCTGTAAAATCTCGGATTTTGGTATCTCAAAGAAGAGTGATAATATTTATGGAAATGATGTTACCAATTCCATGCAAGGTTCGGTCTTCTGGATGGCTCCTGAGGTAGTTCAATCGCAGGGCCAAGGGTATAGCGCTAAAGTGGACATATGGTCGCTCGGCTGTGTGGTCCTTGAGATGTTCGCAGGTCGACGTCCATGGAGTAAAGAAGAAGCTATTGGGGCAATCTTTAAACTGGGTAGCTTAAACCAAGCGCCTCCTATTCCTGAGGATGTGGCACTTGCTATTGAACCTGCCGCTCTTGCCTTTATGTATGACTGCTTTACAATGTAAGTCATCACTTTCTTTCATTATCTTATTCCTGACGAGTAATATCTCACATTTTACTGACAACTGTTGTTAGTGATACCTTCGACCGTCCGACCGCAGAGACGCTTTTGTCACAGCACCCATTCTGCACCGTCGACCCGAATTTTAATTTCCTTGACACTGAATTACATGCCAAGATCAGACACGTCCTTTAGAGCTCTCTGAAAGACGTTTAATACTGATCGTCTTGCCTATTATTGGCCATTCTTTTGACAAAGGTCTTACTGGTATAGACCGCCATCTTGAAAAATAGGGCTCGCCCCCGGTTTTATATGCCCAAACTTTCTCTTTTTTGTTGATTGTTATCTATTTGTTCTTTACTCCTTCCATTCGGCCGCCAGTCAAAGCTTTCTTTCGATAGCGTCCCAATTTTCTTTATTTACGATACGTGCCTTATATATCCGTTATGAAGCTAAGGCGAACGTGAAGCATAGGCGTTTCAGGTTTGCTTGGTTACTCCTTTTTAATGAGAAGTCGCGTTGTTTATATGGAGTAGCATAGTATATACATACATCTATTTTGTTTGGATTCTACAACTGATTAAAAAACAATTGCTCAACATAGTAATTGATATCTTCATCTTCTACTCTTTCACGTGATACGCGTTCTTCTTTTATTAGTCAGCAGGCCGATATGCTGAATTCTTAAGTGAACCACGCGATATCAACTTCGTGGTATACAAGTTGGATCAAGAAAGTAATTCTACTTAAAGATGGCTTCTTTATCCTTTACGTTACTCCCAGAAGCTCTCATGCAGCTCCGTGATGTGCTAATATGTCTGTCTAAATTCAATGAAACTGTCTCAATTGAAGCAGAGCCTGACTGCGTAAGATATACCCATATAACCCGTTTTATGAGAAAGATGGATCTAGGAAGATCTACTTTGCTATGTAGATAAACGGGCTATTAATCATATCCGGGATAAATTCTCTAGCTGCGCTTGTCGACGTTGAATGCTACCAAATCCGGCTATGCATCATACAAATTTGATGCAACGCCCTTCTTTACAGAATACTCCTATAACACATCTGGGAATAAAGATAAAAATGGACGGGAGAAGGTTTCTTGTCAAATATACATCAAAGTATGCCACTTTTTCTTGTCTATAATGTTAGTGTTTCTGAACTAATTTTCGTTTTTAAGGCGTTATTGTCTGTGTTCAAGGGACGGGCCATTGACTTCAAAGATAAAGATACAGCAATTGAGCGGTGTGTGACCCAGTTGTTTGACAGCCCAGATGAGTCGGAATGTCGACTGGTCGTTCAGATGATTTGCAAGCATGGTAAATGGCCATTCAATTAATATTAGTGCTAAATAATGCTAACAAGAGTATCTCAGGGGTTCTCAAGACATACAAGCTTACCTACGAGCCAGCTGACATTCAGCATGCACTGTTCGATAAATCAGGTGCTCAGAATCGGTGGGTTGTTGATTCAAAGCTCCTACGTGAAACACTAGAACATTTTGGTCGTAGTGCAGAGCATTTAGATATCTACCCCGAGGACGGGCGGGCCGTGTTTACTAGTTTTACAGAGAAGGTGATGGCTGGGACAGGTATGATGCTAATTATTGTATCAACATATATTTTCTACATCTAACAGCTTATAGAAATACTGAAACAGCCAGTCCATACATCAGTGGCAATCGAGACGCGGAACTTTGCTTTCTTCAGTGTCGAAGAAGGGCTGCATGTTGCTATCAGTGTGAGGGATTTTCGGGCAATTATTCTACATGCGGATACGCTCAAAGCAAATATTACTGCTCGATATACACGGCCGTGTCGGCCACTTCAGTTTTCCTATGATTTACCTGGGATGACGTGTGAAATCACACTAATGACACGAGGCGAGGGCACCGATGAGACGGAGTCCGTTCCGCCACAGGCCAATGCGGCACGAGAGCTTTCAGCACGACCCATTGAACAACCTATTGTCAATACTAATGCAGAGAGAGGTGCTAGTATTCGATTATCTGGTAGAGAACAGCAGCAACAGGCGCAGGTACATAAGCAGGTACAGCCCCAATCACAAACACAGATGCCGCCACCAGCCTCCCAAAGACAGGGAGCGAAGCCGATCACATCGCTTGCGCCCGTTGCGCCGATAGATCATGAGAGCTTGTTTGTTGCAGCGGACGACGACCGCCAATGGGATGAGCCCCACTACGACGAGGAGCAGGAAGACATGCTTCGATGGGATGCGAATCTAGACCAAGTACTAATCCCCTGCGTTTTTCTTATATACGTTATTTATGCTGATCTAACGTGGTATAGGAGGCATTGCGGCAGAGCCTCGGTGGGACTATCCAAGATAATGTATCAAGGGTGGAACCGGTTTCTAGGGAAGACGATCTCAATGCCAGCCCTACGGAGAAGGACGACGAAATGAGAATTCCACCAACTCAGCGAATATCCCAGGTGGGATGACATGCTTTTTTCTATCTTCTTTGAATATAGTACTAATTGGAGATTTAGATACGCGGTCTATTCGACTGATAGCTCTGTTGGACAATGTCTCTAGCTGGATTTAGATTCTGATAGCATAACCCAGCTCGTTGCGCATCCAGCACCAACAGCCTCAATGTTGCTGCCATCTAAAGGTATTGTGATTTCGTTCCATCGGCCGGTAACATTACCTTGCTCGTCAGTTACTGGACCGCAGTTACCATGCTCCCCCCACCCAAATGCAATCAACGTCTTACGGTCGATTGCACCGACAACATGCTCACTTCCAACGGCAAGGTAAGCGAGGGCCGGCATTGCATTAGACGGCAACTGGCCTCGATCATTGCGGCCCCAAGCCAGCACCTTTCCATCACAGAGATGTAAATAGACGCCATGCCAGCTGGCAGTTAGTGAGTTATATGGAGCTACCATAGAAGGAGCAGCAGATGATATGGCCCATTTATCTGGGCCCAGGATGTATAGTGATTCTGCTGAAGTACTGCAAGAAGAAGAAATTGCCGAAGAGGTGGTGAGTACGGTAAATTCTCTACCACAGCTGATCCCGCGAATTTGGTCACGCAGATTATCACCCACTGATATCCTTTGTGGAGACCAAACGGCCTTCTCACTAACCTTGTCAACTCCCAGCTGACCCTTTCTGGCTGTCCCCCAGCCATATATCGCGCCATCGTCTAGGAGAACTACAGTGTGGCCCATCCCGCTAGCAATGGAGATGATCTGCCTACCGTCTGGAGGGAAGTTTGGCAGCCTTGTTGGCACTTTTATCTCCGTCAAACCTGCCCCTAGGCCAAGTTCACCCTTAGAACCATGCCCGGCCACATAAATAGAGTCCTTGTTGACGGTTACAAAAAAAGAGGCAGACCATGTTGCAGAAATAGAGGAGAAGACGGAGATCTCTCTGTCAAGAGTGACATCGGCATTGGTGATCACCACACGCTGGAAGCGGAGGAGATTCTGGGTTGTGGTGTGCGTGGCACATTCGCCATGCAGGTTGCAGCCAGCAGCGTACACTCTCCCAGAAGGTAGTCGAATCAAAGTGTGATTCCCGCCAGCGACGAGATGCATGGGACTGAGGCTATCTCCGTCACCCGAGGCTGGTACAGGGCATTCGTCCCCCGCGAAAAGACACCTCGCGGGCCTGTCGACATCTTCCATGTGCCCGATCGCCAGCTGCCCCGACCCGTTTGAGCCAAAAGCGTAGAGGTGCATCGCGAAGCCCACCACGTTCCTCAGGTGGCAGCGTTTCGTTCGAAATGAAAAAGGACAGTTACCACGGGCAGGGCAGGGCAAGCAGGATCAGGCAAGAGGAACCGCCAGGACAGGCCGGGGAACTGTCTCTAATACCTAACACAACCCTTCAACCCTCCCCCCTGGTCGGCCCAACTAACCTCCAACTTAGCTAGAAATGAACAGAAGGGGGGGGGCAAAGTCAATAAAATCCCTCACGCAGACAAATGAAGAAAAAGCAGAAAGGTAGGATAGCTTTTCTCCCTTTTTCTCGATATAGACGAAGTTGACTAAGCGAAGAGGCCAAGGCCTCAACTTCCGATACGTTATCAGTTGAAATAGAACCAAAATGTCGGTGCATGGACGAAGTGTATGTTGTCAAGAAAAGAAGCTTGGTCCTGTCCGACCTCTAACATCCCGGAACCACCCTTGTCCATAATTTGCGGAAGCTGGAACGTTCGCGATGTTACTAGCGGGAACGCCACCCGGACAACTCCCGAACAAGGGCTTTGGGCAGCAAAAGAACCCCCACTGGCGCAGCAACTTAACACTGTCAGGATGGTAATAATAATATCACGACTACGAAAAGCCCGAAGTAGCATCGCTGGCACCATGACCTGCTAGCCAACCTCCTGTCCACGCCGACGCTAGGCTTCATATCACATACCGGATATCAACCGTGCATTCCTCACTCGGGATTGCTCTTCACCCTGCTTGGCGACGGTGGGATGGAAGGCCCAGGGAACGGAAGCTAGTGGGAGGAACGAACTGGATCGGAAACAAGCAGTGTTTCTCTGTCTCTCTCTCCCTCTCCACCACTGAAGGTCATGACCCTATCTCACGAGGTTGTTTCAAAAAAAAAAAAAAAAAAAGGGAACGAACAAGAGAGAAAGTGACATCTTCCTTATCTTTTGCCTATCGGTAACACGCTCGCGACTATCAGCTGCTTCGCTGCCACCATCTTTTTTCTAAAACAAAATCTCCCATCCCCAAGCGTATCATTTCGTTCTCTGCGCTCTGATTCGAGGTGATGACGCAGGCCAAGGGGGTGCAGACCAAGTGGAGAGCAGCGTGCAGGCCGCAAGCCAGTCATATCGCAGTCTATGCCACTGGGGTGAGGGGGCGTTGCGGGAGATGATTTCATCGCAGGTTTTCTGGTACATTGGGGAAATTCAAGGTCCAGGCAAAATACTTATAGAGCTCGTCTCCCCAAGGCGCAGGGAGAATGTATATCTCTGGTACTTGGAAACTACCTCTGCTACCCTGTTTTTCTGTTTTTTAACTAGCTTTCGATACCTTGCTCCAATTGAAAGATTCGAACATTCGCCTTGAACCAAGTTCCATACTCAATAGTTTGGTTGCACGGAAAAAAGAAGTAGGAAAGAAATATAGATAAAAAAAAGGGCCGTCCTTGCAAAGCCGTCAAGCTGGCGTCGTCAACTTCTTCCCCCAACTTCCTTTCCTTTTTCTTTTCTTCTCTCCTTGCTTTGCCCACAACATCGGTCACTTCACTATTAAAGGCCATCACCACCGCCCTCTCGTCGGCCATATCTCTTTTCCACGCGTCCCCGTCTACCAGTTCCGCGCTCTCCAAGCAGAAGATACCTTCGTCCACGCACACGTCGACCTCCAGCAAGATGTCACCCAAGAAAGCCATCCATTTTGGCGGCGGCAACATCGGCCGTGGCTTCGTGGCCGAGTTTCTCCATGAGTCGGACTATGAGGTCGTCTTCATCGACGTGATGGACCAGGTCATCGATAACCTGCAGAAGACCAAGTCCTACACCGTCACCGAGATCAGCTCTGAGGGCGAAAACGTCAAGACCATCACAAACTACCGCGCCATCAACTCGAAGCACAACCTCGACGATGTCATCCGTGAAATCTCCACCGCAGACGTCGTCACCTGTGCCGTGGGACCTAACATCCTCAAGTTCATCGCCTCTCCTATTGCAAAGGGCATCGATGCACGAACCATCGAACGCCCACTCGCTGTCATTGCGTGTGAGAATGCTATCGGAGCAACCGACACTCTAGCCAACTTCATCAAGGAACACACAGACAAGGGCCGTCTCGAGAGCCTCTCTGACCGTGCTCGCTTTGCCAACTCGGCCATTGACCGTATTGTGCCAACCCAGGACCCCAACTCGGGCCTGAACGTCAAGATCGAGAAGTTCTACGAATGGGCTGTTGACCAGACCCCCTTCGGACACTGGGGACACCCGGAGATCGATGCCATCCACTGGGTCGACAACCTGGAGCCCTATATCGAGCGTAAGCTCTACACCGTCAACACCGGCCACGCCACTGCCGCATACTACGGGTATAACTCTGGAAAGAAGACCATCTATGACGCCCTCTCCGACGCACGCATCAGGAAGATAGTCGATGATGCCCTTAGCGAGACTTCACGGCTGATCATTGACAAGCACGGCATCCCAGCGGAGGAACAGCGTGCGTACGTCAGCGCTATCATCGACCGTATCTCCAACCCATACCTTGAGGACGTAGTGGAGCGTGTTGGCCGTGCTCCCATCCGCAAACTTGGCAGAAAAGAACGCTTCATTGGCCCTGCTGCTCAGCTGGCCGAGAGAGGCGAGAAGGTCGATGCTCTCATCGGCGCTGTCGAGCAGGCTTTGCGTTTCCAGAACGTCCCCGGGGATGACGAGAGCGCTGAGCTTGCCAAGATCCTTCGTGAGAGGGATTGCGAATCCGCGACCCAGAAGCTGACTGGTTTGGAGCCGGGCCACCCCCTGTACGATCGTGTAGTCGAGAGAGTCAGAAAGGTTCAGAACGAATCTAGGTACGTCCGGGCCTTGGGCAAGATATGATGGTGTACGGCCTCTTTGGAGACTAACATCGTCCTACAGAGATATGATGCCATCTGTCTTGTAAAGCAGTGCACGGCATTTGCAACTAGACCTCACGAAAAGCTTCAAAAGGAGCAAGCAGGAACCACTGGAGGATTCGGACCAAGCCCATGAGACACAAATAAAAGACGAAACAAAAAGAAAAAAAAACACAAACACTTCAGTATGAATTAACGATGTATTTATTATGCCTCCTTTTCCTTTCCTTTTTTTCAATTTCGGACTCAGGCTGGGCGTCGGCGTACAATGGAGCCAGGCCAGCGTTCACACATTCACACACAAGTTAGTGATTAGCTAGCTAGATACGAGATACACAAGTAACTCGTTAAGCCGCCATGAGCGAGCTCGAACAATAAAAAAATACAAGCTGTATCCCTTATATTCTGCGTCTTCTCAAGTTTTCTTCAGCTGTTGTCGTCTACGTTCACGTGATATTACGGTAAATATTTTATCCGAAACTCAGAGATCGCCGACTCTCGGGTTATTATGTAATCTCATCGGGATAAAAAGACCAAAAAGGAAGAGAGGGAAGAGAAAGACAGAGACAAGGAAGGGTCATGTTCCTCTATGCATGTAAGGTAGTGAGGATGGAGGTATAGACAGGGATGCCACTTGCATAAGGTAAAGTCTTACGTGACCGTATACCTTGTCCATGGCCTGGTATATCCGCGCCAGAAGATTGATTGGAAATAACCGGGCTAGAACTCGAGAATGATAGTATTAAACGGCTCTGTTATAGCTGTCCATTTTCCGCGGCGATAAGGACGACAACTCCTAATGCTGCCACATAGTTCATACTCTCAATCTTGGTTCTCGTTGTACTGTGTCCGTACCGAGCATCTTCAGCGTTCCAGCCACAGACTAAGGTTCGCAGGAGACCCAGAGGGCGGTGCAGAAAGTCGAAAAAAAGGGCGTCAGCGTCAGCGCCAGCGAACAAGTTAACTTGCTTTTTTCCTTCGCACAGTGAGGTACTCTCTCCGGCTGGAAAAATGGCTCTTTCGCTGTGTTGTGGTTACATCTGTTGGTTACCAAGCGAGTATAGACATAGGATTGCGAGCCCTTGGCTCCGTAGCCTCATGCAGGGCGGACAGCGGCATCAGGTGCCTCACAAACGGGCTCGAACGCTTTTTTTTTTTTTCCTTTTCTCTCTGTTCATCGCCTTCGCATGTTCCTTTTTTTTGCATGTTCTGTTTGAACGGTTCATAAGTCGCAATCTAGTTATCCGTTTGTTGTCTGCATGCTTATCGCTGTTATCGATGACCTCATAACCTGGGCCTTGGTAGAAGAAAGCAGGCTTCTTCCTACTCAGACGGCCGCACACGGCTGCATTTTGGGACCTCATTCTAGGGCCCAGCAAGAACGGGCGAGCTGGCGATCTTCGTCTGTATAGCATCATCTTCTTGTACTCATCATATCGTACCGTTGTATCTGTATATTCTTCGTCAATGCTGATATCTCTTCTCGGCGCTTAGGCTTTTTGAGCCATCACATTCGTCTTACAGAGTACATCACACAGTTATTGATATATACCAGATATATCCCCTATTGCAACGCTTGGTCTCTTCTCAAATCTATACTTTGGCGTGAAGAAGGGAGTATGGCTACCCTGCCACTGCCGCCTCATCGTTCCCTCCTCCATGGAGTCGAACAGCTGCCCCCGTACACTCCCCGTAGAGTGCCTCTGAATGACTCCGAAACAGCGTCTATACATTCAGATGCACCGTCATACGTATCCGCTGCTCCGTCCTACCACTCTTATGTCCCAGCGTCCCACCGGCGGGCGAGCGATGTACTTCCTAATACTCCCTCGCCAGCAGAGAACCAGCAACGCCAACCACGTCCAGAGCCACAGCAGCAACAGGAACGGCAGACGACTCAGTCCCAAGGGGCACAGAATAACACCGACCGGAATGGTCTCCCTCCTACACCAATGTACGCCCGTGGTTTCGAGAACCGCATTGGCCCAATATCACCCTTCAGTAATTCATCTAACTTCACCGCACGATCCATACGTAACACATCGTCCAGCCTTCGCTCAGCGTATAACTCATCGGAATGGGTACCGGTCACGGGCAGCTTGCAGTCACGTCACTACCGGAATGTCGCAAACAGGCGTGTAACAAGTTCATCCAACGAAATTGATGCGATTTCAAGGTTCATTTTCCCGGGGCTTTTCCAAACCACAACAGATATCACAACGTCTAGCATTTCAGAGATAGAGAACCGACCTTCTTCATCAAGAAATGCGGCGATGCCGTTTTCTCTTGGACAAGCTCATAATTCGTCCACCATAACTCTAGTTCGTTCTCCAACCGAAGAACCATCTGCCACTTCTACAGCAAACGAGCGATCATCACCCACACAATCGGGCATACACCTCCCTCTATCTCCCCATGAGGATCCAGATCTAGTCGGTGAAGAAGCTGCGGCTCGCTTCCGATCGCAACGGCTCTACATGGCCTCACAGCAGGAGCTCAGCCGGGCCCAATATTTAACACCGTCTCGAAATCACGCACAGCAGCAGGAACCACCCGCCCCGCCAGGATTGGTATATCAGTATAGCTCCCTAGTGTCACCGGCATCTACGTCGATTGAATTCACGCCCTCTCCGGAACAGCAGCGACGAGCTCGTATGACCAGCTCTCCTCCCACCTCAGATAACTCGCTACTTCGTCCTAGGACAAGTAGAGACCGCATTGAACCAACTAGGTCACGGAGTCCAGAGTCACAGCAGGTGAACGTTCCAGCCCTCACACCAGCACCTACAGTGACTCCCGTTTCCGCACCTAGTGCAACCATCGCGCCGAATGAAGGACCTGGACCCGGCCCGAGTACAGCTGCAAGATACAACCGTAGATCTCTCGTGGACCGTGACAGTGTCTTACGCGCTCAGGAAGCACAAAACTGGGACTTCATGTTAGCCCAGATGGCAGACGAAGGACGTGAGCGCAGCTGGAAACGGTACAAGGGACAAGTGGAGAAGCAGATGCACGTTGCAAGGCAGTTGAAATTGGGGCCGCTCCTGATGGCTGGATGGAGGAGGAGGTTAGAGGAAAGGAAGAAGGCAAAGTCGAGGGCCTTTCATTAACGAATAACTAGTGGTACTGCTGGGATTTTCTCTTTGGGTTGGCTAATTCTTTTGGGTGTTGATAACATGTTGGTTCTGTGCATATTTTCGGTTTCCTTGATGGAAGGATTAAAGGCTCGGTTCGGATGAATATATTGAAATTTGCAAGCGGAATCTTCATTTAACATCTAAGCAATATGTAAGTTCACTCTCATCCATTAGCAATTTGACCTTCATTTGTAGCTTCCCCAGAGTACGTTAAGCAGTAGACATTGACAATTCATATGCCCCTTATCACAGGTAAAGATCTCTCATAGACGGAGATCCGGAAGAGACGGGTATGCTGCCATTGCATTTATTTGTCTGAATTCAGTGGTGTTTCCGTAAAATCCATTCTTTTTGGTCATTTACCATCAGCCTTCCCGGTAGATTGATTGAACATTATTGATGTCCTCGAAGGGCTTTTAATGTCATTCCAAGGCACAGAATGTTGTCAAATCCATGATCATTTTCCATGGCTGCAAATAGCGTGGAACGTCCGTAGCTAGGTGGATCCAACATCAGTCACATAATTAGCCATTCCATGACCCTCGGGACAGTATCCAAACCGCATTACTATATGGTGGCTTTCATCCTCCTTTCAACGTCGGAGTTGGACGTTGAAGAAGTTCAAATGAAAAGCAAATCCGGAGGAGTTGATACCTCTCACGTGACATAACTGGCTTCAAGGGTTAAAGAAACCAAGTTAATTACATGCAACACCATCGATGTTGAAGGGATAAGTTTTGGCCGTCCACTGCCCAGAATAGCCAGTTAATATCACCATGCCCTTTATTTAGAAGATGCACAAACCTACAAATAGCAGCGAGGGAACTGAAGAGCCCTCCCTGCTTGCGGAGGATGCGCTGGGTGGGATAAGGAATGACCTCGAGTTCACGCAATGGTACGGCGATGTTAAAGACGAATTGCTAGAAGCAAGCTATGAAAAATACCAGTACGTGCTACTATATTATTTGCGGCGAAGTTTCCTTTCTTTCTCTTTTTGTTACTAACCGGTTGGATTATCTAGATCATGCCTTGACGACCTAGAGTTGTCGACATACCACCTCGACTCTCTCCTCCAAGATACATCGCAAACCCTAGAAATCCTCTCCTCTCTCTCTCAGTCATTTGAATCAGTAGAGAACCGCACGGCTGCCTTTCAGAAACAATGTGAAGGCCTCCTCTCTGTCCAGAACAAAAGCTCGAAACTAGCAGATGACATTCATGAGAATCTGATACCCTATGACTATCTGGATCCTATCTCTAGAAGGCTCAATGCACCGGGGGCTAGTAACTCAGTTCGCTCAAAAGATTTTTCGGATATGTTAAGACGCCTTGATGAGTGTCTAGATTATATGCATGCACATGTAGGGTCGACTTCCTCGTCACCGTTGTTATATGTTGCCTTGCCTGCTAATATATTCTTTCTCTTAAAGCCAGAACATAGGGAAGCAGAGGTATATAGGGCGCGGTACCGCCTACTACTCACTCGTGCCCTTACATTGATCCGTGGCCAGTTTGTCTCAACTGTACGGGAGATCTCATCAGGTGTTACGAAGCGGATTGCTGATCGTCAACTTAATGACACCACTATGTCGGCTCTTCTCTATGCCAAATTTCGTGTTGGTGCTCCTGAAATGAAAGATATGGGACTAGAAATCCAAAAGAGAGCGGTTCCTCCCTTGGACCCCGAACAAGGTGCTGAAGCGGAATACCAAAGCCTGCTGAACGAACTTCACGTAAATTTTGCAACATCCCGTGCGAAGTTGGTTGTGCCGCTCGTGAGAAAAAGACTAAATGATATCGCAAACGCACCAAGTACGTCAAAGGATTTAGTTGCATTTGCGAGAACAAGTATCAGCTACGTTCGTGGCATATGTCTTGATGAATTTGAACTGTGGGGAGAATGGTTCCATGGCCAGTACGGCCTCTATGATTGCCTTGAAGCTATCTGCGAGCCTCTCTATGACCATCTGCGACCTCGAATTATTCATGACAACAAGCTCGTTAGGCTATGCCAGTTGTGTATATTACTCCAAACTCGATATTTAAACGATCCAGATGAAGATGGGGAATATGTGGCGGATCCCAATCAGCTAGATTTTGCAGTATTGATCCAACCTGCGCTCCAAGACGCACAGACACGACTTGTTTTTCTCGCACAGACTATCCTACGAGACGAAATTGAAAGGTTCAAGCCGCGCCCAGAAGATCTTGATTATCCTGCAAAGAATAAACAAGCTTTGCAAAACAATGTTTCACCAGCAGTTTCAGGGAGTAAATCTTCATTTATTGAGCCGAAGGTGCCAACGGCTGTGGATGAGGATCCTGATTCCCTGGCAGATAAAGATTCCCAATGGGACTTTACTTCACAAGCCATGTTTGAAGGGTGGTATCCCACTCTAAAGAAAGCGATCTGGCTTTTAAGTCGCATATATCGGCTGGTTAATGTGAGTACTCTTCTTCTCTCCCACTATTACCCGATTTTGACCTTAGCCAACGAATTCTCCGTTATAGTCCAAGGTATTTGATGATCTAGCCCACCAAATTGTCCATCAAACAACGCTTTCAATCCAACAAGCTGGTTCAGAGATCTCCTCCAAAAAGTCTAAACCGGATGGGCTTCTATTCCTTGTAAAGCATTTGCTTGTATTAAAGCAGCAAATTGTTGCGTTCGATATTGAATTTGTGTCGCCTGACGTGTCCTTTGACTTCTCTGGTGTAACTAACACTTTCTGGGAGCTACAAGAACGCGGCGGCCTTTTTAATACTCGGACCTGGATGCAACTTGTTGGGGGCGGTTTGTTACCCCAAGTAGTTGAAAATATGTTAGACGCCAAAGTTGAACTTGATGGTACACTTCGAACGGTAATCAACGATTTCACCGACACATTCGCAACCAAAATGACTTCCACGCTACCGTCGGCCGCAAACAAAACAATAACTCCGGCATTGTCTCAACAAATTCAAAAGGGAGCTCTGGCTATGCGCCGAATGATCGAGGAGGAGATACCCAACTTACGGCATTTACTGGATGACTATCTGGAAGATAAGCGAACCAAAGAAACCCTTGTCAGTGCCGTGCAAGATAATGTTATCCAACTCTACGAAGAGTTTTTGGAAGCATATGCCATTGCTGAAGCTGGGAAAGATAAGCTCAGCAGGAAGAGTTCAGCAAAATCTGTAGCTGTTGGGGAGCTGTGGGATATTGAAAAGTTTGGGGAGTGGACTGATACTGTCTTCAGACCTAAGATCGAGGTCTACGGAAGCGATAATGATAATGATAGCCAAGATAATGAGTCAGAAGGGAATAATGAGGATTGCCGTAGTGATAGCGATGACAATGACGACCATAGCAGTTAGGTCATCTTGCAGACTTGGATGAAATATAGTCTATATTATCTGTGAAGAAATGTACAAAAGAAGGCAATGCAAAATCTCTAGCGCTCAAGCATATATCACTATTATTTCCGTCTCCTTTTGTAAAATAAACTTCTAAGTTATCAATTTTAGTTTTAGAATCTAACGTCCAGTTTTTTACTTCTTTATCTTATGCTTAACTTCAGGACATAATCTTTTTTCTTAGAAAACTGTAACAGAAACTTTAATATGGATAAATATACAAAAGCCCAACACCGACTCCAACCATTATTCCCCCCTCCGTAGCCATAATTCTCAACCCATTTTAGAACAAAGTAAAATACCTCCCTCCTGCCAATATTTCCAATGCGTCTTCAAAACAAAACAGCTACATCATATAATCAATCTGAACGCAGCCTAGGTTAAGCGGGGCTTCCTTGGTGATTGCTCACTTCATTGCTGACCATATTCTTTAGGTACAGTTATGGAATCATTCCGCTCATCATCGCACCTCATAATAGCCATATGGCACTCTTGAAGCTGATGGGAATCTCAATCCCTAGAGCCGCATTAGTGGGTGCCATGGATGAGGGGGTATGGTAGATTTACATACACTCTGTGCGTGATGAATAACCTCTTCTTAGGTAGATGCCAGATCGTCGTTGGGTATAGTCCAGTTCGTAGATATAACTAGACCTACGGCTGAAACGTGGTATTCGAGAAGGCTGAGTTTTTGGGCGGCTACCTTTGAAGTGGACTTCTGGCCAGGGCCGAGGGTGCATCCTCCCACAAGGCCGTTCTTCACGTCTTTCGATCCTGTAATGTTGCGTCTCCATCTTTGTTGTAATCCAAACTTGGCACATTGGATGGGCCTTGTAGTATGGGTGGATTTCTGTGTCGGTGTTGCACGTAATGATGGGTTGAGAATATGTGCGGGATGAATGTATTCAATCAGCTGGGCTTAATCAATATCTTGTGAACTCCGGGTAGTAACTGTTGACAATAGGTGGGATTGGTATAACAAATGTAAGATTAGACGACTATGCTGGTTGGGATTGAAATAAGGCGTAAACCCAGAACGAAGAAGAGGAAGAAGTTAAAGATACTTATAGGTCTCAATGTGATTCCCACATTAGCCGCATAATAATTATAGGATAGGATCATATGCTGGTTGCCGCCGCAGTCCCAAGGCATCATTCTGCATGGGGCCAAGCTATTTAGTTTCATGATCGACTGGCGCCTAGTAGTTATCAGTCATGGATAGCCTAGTAATTATCAGTCATAGATAGTGGTGGGCTCGCAGCCAGCAACGAGAATACGGGGAACTGAGAGTGGTTGGGGCGCGGCATTCTATTGCAGTTCGATGTCCGGATACACGACATAGCCACAGCTTTTTCTGCTATTGACGTAGTTTTGGGTATGTTCCATTGCATTCTCTGGATGGGGCATGCTGGGGGTAGTTATTGAATCCATCGCCTTGTCCAGACCATACTTAGGCGCCGTCAACTAGCCACAACAATGGCTGAGTCGAATAAGAACCCGGTCACTTAGCCACAAGCCCCCACCAGACGCATGGAAAAACTTCTAAACGACTGGCTGAGGAGGAAGCAGAATTGAACTGTGCTAGTGGCCTCCGTCGACATGTCTCCATCGACGTACCATGGCGGATACAAGGCATCTTCCGTCGACTTTCGATAAAGGCCATAGTTTGAAATGTTGAACCAGTACGGAGTACAAAACAGTGTATATGTAGTACGTCACTCATCCCTGCACACTTTTTATCCTACTACTCCGTACTCTTCAGGGTATTTAACGACATCCAATCAGAAAACCAGTGAAGGGATTAAAATAATAACGTCTCACAAAAATAACTAGGTAGACCCGCAAGTCCTCTTTTTTATACAATGTCAAATATAACCAGTCTCTCTGCTGCCACTTAACTAGTGCGGGCTCGCCTTTCTGGTCGAATGGCAGATTCTGACATACAAACATTACCCCCGAGGGATAATATGTTGACTCTCTTAAAGGGAAGCCAGTGTTTGTCACCAGATTTAATACATTTCCCAATGAGAAGCATCAGGGAACTGGGAAAGTGAGTGATAACGCTACAAAACAAGCAATGGTTGAAAGGGTAGAGTATACGTAGCTATCCTCAACCATTACTGCCTCCTTACTATGGAGGACTGAATATAGATGCTTTCCGCTTCCGTGCGAAATACGAGAATGTGAAATATTCTGCAGGCCTTCGCGGCCCTCAGAAAAGGTACCTCAATTCTCTTTCAATCTATAAACGAACTTTGATGAGCGATAGTGGTAGACAATTTCTTACAGCTGGTTAAAAGAGTTATTGGTTTCCAAATAGTTCCGGTAACTAGTAACTATAACTAGTTAATAATGCTATAAGTTAAGTATTTCAAAACTCTTTTGTAACTGCTTCGCATGGGAGGCAAACGACGGTAAAATGTCGGGAAGCGGTTCGAGCAGGTTTCCATCTGGGTATGGGACTACTGTTCGTTGGTTAAGATCCATCATTGCAGAACGTTCGTCTGCATATATGTGAGTAAAAAAGGACTTCCAAAGCTTGGTATAACCTCCCATCTCGCGCATAGTCGGCCGGTCGTAATCCATCTGGACAAAATCCCAGTATTCTGGATACCACCCCGCCCGCTCCCAATCGACGATTGCATTGATACGGCCGGTATTCTCATCAACTATAATAATCCTAGGGGCGAGGTCGGCATGGGCAAAATGAATCGTATGGTCGTCACCTAGGTTATTCGGCTCACCCTGGGCTAAAGAGTGATGGAACTCTTTTACACTATTAAATGGTCCTAACCAGCGCTTTTGGTACAGACCCACGTCCAACGCACCTCCATCTACTGCCATAATTCGATCCCCGGTTAACTTTCGAAGCTGAGCAAGATATCCATCAATTTGGAGACAGATATTTGTTTTCTGATCCTCACTTAGATCCTTCCATATTATATTTAATGGTTTTCCGGGTATATATTCCATCACAATGCAGAATCGTTGGCCCGTTCCCTCTGGACATACCCTGCCTCAAAAACTTTCGGGACAGGGATAGTTGTTGTCTTAGCAATAAACTCCATTACATAACTCTCTCCAGAATCGAATAGTTTTGTTTTCACAACACGGTTCTCATCCAAGCGAATAGGATGCACCCCTTTGACTCAAGGGTATCCGCATTCCCAACCGTAGCCATCTAACTCGAGTTAGGATTGGAAGCTATGTATATATAGGTTGTTGTACGGTACCTTTTGGAGTCAAGGAATCCATTACGTATGGATAAGCCGTTGCAATGTGCGGAAACAGGTTTCAAATTATAAGGGTTGTAATGGATTGCAAATGGATAGTGCCTACTATAAGGCAGCTAACTAGTTAACTCCAGCCACAGCCTTGACACGTGACTATATCCGTTGGATTATGTCATCCATTACCCATGCCCACTGGGCGCTTGGCAGACCGGGCCATTAGTACGGAGTACATATAAAACTAGCTAACTAGCCGCATCACATTCTTGCCTTTCACCATCTTATGTATCAGTCACCATCAAAACTGTGCTAAGCCAGGCAGCCCGTGAGTTGCTCTCTAGTAGTGAGGTCTTCTATCGGAATCGTACACCACAACCAAAAGGGCATCCCGCATTCTCTTTGTTCAAGCCTCAAGTCTTGTCAACAATACTGGATGGTTTCTATATACCTAATACCGCCCCCAAAACGGCTTCTAAGCGCCCGGGCCTGTCTGTTCTATTTTCGCGAGGATTGTACGCCCGACAGACTTTGATACAGCAAACACTACGCAGCTGTTCATGCAGTATAGGAATTCCAAGGCTACCGGACAGCCCCGCTGGCTGGAGTTGGAACAAGATACCGTCAAAATCTGCCATTCGGCCAAAAATGCGAGCCCGCACCAATTGGTGGCAGAGAGACTGGTTATATTTGACATATGTACTCCGTAGTTCGCTTCTTTCGCACCCAGCGTCACCCGCTGCGATTTCCAACAAATTCTCCCTGCCCGGTGAGTTTTGGGTATATCCGGCATTGTACTTGACCACTTTCTTGACCGCGTTGATAGTTACCACATCCAGAGAGAGCGGCGAGGCACTAATGTACCAGGATACCTTGTTGCTACACGGTGGTGTCGAAATATTCGAACCCATCCAGGAATACCGAGTAGTCTTGGATGAGACGGGTGGTGGGTCGAAACAAGCTTATTATGTAATATGTTCTTGATGCGGGAGGAGCACAGACATTACCTAATACAGTTAGCACTAAATAGTGAGTGAATGACAAAATATAAACCGTTAACCACCTTTTTCTCGTTTTTGTCCTTGGACCTTTCTCACTTTTCTTCCCTTCACCCTTCTTCATCATGCTTTTCCTCTCTAGCAACTGCCGGAAGGTTTCTTCATCTCACTCTCCTCCGCCCATATTTTTCTCTAGTCGTTGAAAGCTTCTCGCAGCTCGCATCAAAGGCTTAACTATTGAATATGTCTTCCATCAACGTTCCAGAAGAAACTCCCTCCGAGATTATAGTCGTTTCTCCGACGGTGACTGGAGCGCCACTTCAAAATATCCAAGACAGGACTATCACGCCACTCTCAGAACGGAAGACTCCGAAACATATTGCTGTTGTCTCTCCGTTGGGTTCATTTCCAAGAACTTCCTCAGGACACGTTAATTCCCACTTATTTACCCCATCAAGACGACTTTTTCCTGCCGGAGAAGCGATCATTGGTCAGTTACCCAGATATAACATTTTACTACCGCATAATACTAATAATACTCTAGAAGAAAGAGCATCATTATGTCCCGGGCATGCCCACCCTAGCATTCCTCCGTGGAGACATCAGTTTTCTAGAAGACCATTTCCGCGTCATATTATACTTGACTTTGATATCAGCAAAGAACCTGTGTTTGATGAGAAATGTCATATCTTTTATGACATTATTCCAACTACCACATCTGTGATTTTCGATGGGCGTTTTCTCATATTTACGCTAGCTGCTCTCCCAGACCAGCCTTGGCCAAAAAGAATAGCTGGAGTACCTTGCTATTTCACAACAGTGTTTGGAGATCTCGGTCCCAGCGCCCCAATTCACCGCCCAAACTTCTCCCACATTCACATATGTCGTGAACTTAACTATAGAAATGACGAGGGAAAGGCGGAGCTAGTTTTCAACGTGGCCAAGGAACATTTCATCGCAAAGGGAATAAGCATTACTGAAATCCAGTATTGGGGAAATTTTATCGTTATAGTCCTTGAACACCGCAATACAGACAGATCAGCATTACCCCAGTCCGTAACTGGGTGTAGCTGTTTTTATCTGTATGATGACGAAATGGGGCGCCCGCTGAATCTATCCGCTCTACGTCTGATTGAGCCATCTCCAGAAACTCTTGATACCAGCCAGTATGAAACTTTACGTCCAGGTGTCATGCTAAGCTCAGGAAAGCACCCTACCGAGGGATGGGAACTCGTTACTTCTTCTGGCGTACTAATCCAGGACAGAAATGGGCATCGTTACCTTGCCGCCGCATCCCATGGGTTTCCTTGCGGAGACAGAGTTTTTCATCCAAACTCCAAGGGAAAAGAGATTGGGCGCGTGATCATGGAAATTGCACATACAGATGTCGCTCTAATAGAGCTAGACGACAAATCCTCCTTCAGAAATGAGCTATTTCAAAACACGATAGCTCCAGGCCCACCCGTCCAACTGCAACGTTTCGCTACCCTGCAAGAAAATAGAGTATCGCAAGGGCGGTTTATCTACATGGACAGTCCGTTCACTGGCTATATAGAGGGCACACAAAGTGTTCTGGCCACTAGTCGTATACTAGAAGATGACCCTCATGAGTCTAAACAAGTTTGGGTTGCTACACGGTGGGATTATATGGGCCAAGGGTCAAGCAACGCGCTCGTAGATGGCGTTTGTGGATCTGCTATATGGAACGATGAAGGAAATGTTATCGGGTTTTTTCGTTATGCTCCAAAGTCGGGGCATTTTCTTGATTGGTGTATGTCTATTTCCAGCAGCGAGTTGATAGATAGAGGTTATTCTATTGTTAGGGGGTAGGCGGCCGGTCTGTTTTCAAGAATATTTGTTATACTAGCTACTTCATATCAATCAAGGATTGATGAATCTTTACGTTTAAATATCCTCTGTTTGCGAGGGCTGCCTCCCAAGAAATGCCATCGTCCAGAGCCGCCTTACCGATTTATGGTCCACCCATAGATGTTGCCGACTTTTGGAATATCGAGAAGAAACTGAAGATTAGCCACCATCCGCCATTATATGTAAGTACTTCATCAATCTATGACACTGTCTGATTTTTTTTGTAAAGATACCTAATTATACCAACAGAAGAACCGTTTCAAGTTCTCTCCACACAAGAATGTGGCCGAAGAATCGAGCATCAAGGAGGTCACTTACTACTTACTCACTCAGAGCAACACCAAAAGGCAGAATCATTCCTGCTTAATCCTTCAACCAGCGAGTTCTCGGACAGTCGGTGACTTCGTGTTCTCGGTATACAGGGATAGAGAGATCGGCCTGGTGGGCGACTAGGGATGATACACCCTAGCTACGCCTACAGATCATGACGTCGAGGCCGATATGCCAGCAGATGCGACGGCCCGATGGCTTCATCAGAGAGCAAGGAAGAACTCGGAGGCCAGTCGAGCGACGGGTGGTTGATCATCATATCAAAGCCTATCATCAGGCAGTTGTCCGTTCACCTCGGCCGCTTCCCGCTGCTAACATCCCGGGGTCATCGTGATGCGAACGATAGTTTTCTCGATCTTTGAACATGCAGCTTGCGGGGGAAGGGAACCAGGGTTCACCGGAGTTATGTCCTTAACAGGCAAAGGTTTTGAGACTGCAGAAGGGCCGTCAACCTGCGTATCTCTCTAGCTTGTTAGCGGCTGGAAGAGAAGAACGCATAACCAACGGGCCAGGTAGTTTCTCGCTGGCAGCCGGGAACGCCGACAGTTCTTCCTCGGTTAAACCAGGGTTAGACAAATATATTTATCCTGCAGACTCTCAGAGGCCCTTGGAATATGCGGCATCAGTATAGGCTTGCCGTGCACCGAGTATGCGCCGAGTATATATATTTATATATAGTTATATCCACGCGTTGATCGCCGTACATAGTATAGCCAAAGAACTATTTGTCGACTGGGGTACAATCTCAACATCAAGAGATTCTGCAAGATTACGACATCCCTGAAGAGTTTGAACCTGAAGGTTTTGAAGATAAGACATTGACGTACATGTATATGATTATCAAGGAGAGCAAGGAGGATGCATAGTAGCTTAACTAGTTATTATATAGTATGGGTATCAAAAAAATATCATCACCGAAAACCAAGTATCGCATGTGATTACACTCATCTTTCACCACATAGAAGAGAATATGAAAGAGAATAACAAAGAAAAGCATCGGTATATTCTCTAAAGAGCAAGCCTTAGATAAAATTAAGTCCCCAGGTGCCCAATTGATAAAAAGAAACACCTTCCCAGTATAAGTGCATGTCCAACCGTGAAACACCAGTACGTGAAAGTGTCACTTCGCCAAGTATGCTCCGTCGTAGTATAGAAATATAAACAAAGGGAATCGTAGAATGGTGGTGAAGTCGTAGGAAGACCGGTTTCAAACCGGTGGGGGGGTTCTAAGACCAGTTCGGTTGCGAGAAAAGTTCATGAAAGCCTTCTTCTTAAAACTGAGACCCGAGACTGAAGAACCATAGCTTGTAGAAGGTCGTGAGGAAGTCAGCAGCGAAAATCTTCCAGTTATTCCCTCAACTGGGGATATATTGTCGCTGTTACCACCATTGTTGCTGCCAAAGCTACTGTTGCTCCTCCTCCAGATATTGGTATCATCAGGAGCACTCCTAGGGGTTGACACAGAGTCCCGGTTTGGGCTAGTGTTGGCACGAGGGCGATTGGGATGCCGAGGTGGTACCGTTGGCTTGCTCCCTAAACCGCTGTCTTCAAATGGTCTATCGGGATAGGAGTGTTGCAGTGGCGTGGATGTGTGAGATGGTAAGGGTTTATTATTGTTGAATAATGATGATACCCGGCTGGGTACATACCAAGGATGAGATGTGGGGACCGGGAGCGGTGGAAGTCCTTTTTCACCTTGGACGTGCATGTCTTCCATCATCTCATCGATTATCTCCGTAGATATATTGGCAGAGTGCATATTCTTGTCGTCAAATTCACCTCCGTTATTGACTATGTGCACATTCCAGGGCCGCGGAAAGTTCGGTGGCGCAGGAGTTGTAGGGGTAGCTATATTTAATGGAGCACTGTATATGGAGGAGGAACAAGTGATAGTGTCGTCCATGTAAAGGGAAATAGAACCGTTGCTGAGATCGGTAAACGAGTCGGTCTCTGCTCTGCCCAGCTGCGTGGTGGAATCATTATAGGTATTGTTAGGAAGCTTATTGCTATGCGTACTGCCCTTATCATCACTGACGTAGCAACTGTAATCCTCGGGGAACGCTGGCATAGGAGGTATCGGTATATCGCTCTCCACACTCATGTCAAAGGAGCGAAGACTTCCAATTATGCCGCCGGACTGTTTAATTTGGCAATGTGGTTGAGTAGAACCAAAATCTATCTGTAAAATGGCCATGGCAAATTTATCTGCAATGTACGAAGCGCGTGGTCGGTATTTTGGTTAGATCCGTGTGTGCCGGTAGTGGAAGTCGAATGTGCATAAGATGCTCGTTTTCTAGATGGGCCTACGCTCGAGAAGTCAGAGGAGGACCCCCAGGAGGTAAGCCTGCCTCTAGAGTCGTAGGAAGATTTCTGTGGTGTTATGGGAGAAAATGAGAGATTATCAGTACGTGTAAGGACATTCCTTGTGCCAGCAGGAGGCTGTTGCCAGGCACAATGTTGGTTCGACCATTGTTCTGGCGCAGCGTACTCGTACGCTTCAGCAAACTCTTCTTTCCTTAACCCTACCAGCAGGTCATGAACGTCGAAAAGCCCGAGAGATATGTGCATTTTGGCATTGATTAAGATATTTGACGGCCGAATAGCCCCATGAGCGTAGCCCTGATCATGCAACCAAGCCAGTCCATTGGCTAGACAGTTTGGCCAGTTCACAAGCCATCGCTTCTGTTCTAATTTTGAGAATTTCCTGAGTGCTGACGTCGACCTTTCATTGATAAATGATCGTAAAGTGCATTCGGGAAGTTGAAATAGGACATTGACTGTGTTGTTCACCGAGTATGTGCCGAATATTGAAAGAATGTGGTCGTGAGAGAAACGCTCTAACGACCTGACTTCTCTCAAGACCTCTGACTCACTTAGAAAGTGAGATGCTGTATCCTCGCCAATCGTGATCTTCAACCGGAGGTATTCCTTGATCTCGACACCAGGAAGCGAAACCTTTTCAACAGGTAGCCTGTCTGAAAGCACAACAGGAGGCCGCTCCTTGCAGACCTCAACTGGTATAGTTTCATCCTCATCATAAGAAATATGCTGCCCTGATTCAATACCTCTGGCCAAAAAACGATTTTGGGCCTCAACAAATTTCCAGTTTAAGAAAAGGTCCTCACGATCGGGAGAAAGTCGAAGGAGCTCGGCCTTGTCGGAGTCAAAGGGTAGATCTGAATCATCGTAGGTTTCATCCACGAGGCGAAAGATACGGCTCGGGACTTCGATTTCCACCAAAATTAAAAAGAGCCTGCGACCTCGTTGTAAGATCCAGTCGATGTATGTGTCGTCCGTCAATCCTTCACCAAACACGATTTTACTATTCAGGCGCTGATGGAGGATGGGGTCCACATGCTTCAGCACAAATTCTCGCGTGACTGTGAAATCTATCTTCGCCTCTGTCCATAAAGTCGTTGCGGGACCCATGATTCCTCGTTTTTGTATTTCAACACCTTTTGCCTTGACTGTGAAGTTCTAATAGTAGATGTATATCAAGGGCATTATCCTTGTCGTTTCCATAGCTCAATTTCTGCTGCTTGACTGAACGTTGAGATGTTTAAAGAAATGCCAAAATATGGTTATAAATGACCGAAGTAGATCTCCCGTTGGAAGAAGGAAGCTATGTCTAAGGGGAGTGAAAATAGGGGAGCATCATTGTATATCTAGTCA
This sequence comes from Microsporum canis CBS 113480, assembly GCF_000151145.1. Classification (NCBI taxonomy): domain Eukaryota; kingdom Fungi; phylum Ascomycota; class Eurotiomycetes; order Onygenales; family Arthrodermataceae; genus Microsporum; species Microsporum canis. The sequence continues at coordinate 1,769,967 of NW_003299169.1, read as the reverse complement.
ATACACTGAGTGATCTCCCCCACAGTCACATTTGTATGAGCAAACGCTCGTTGAGTGGTCAGCCAATTGCTTCGATGCATCGGAAGGGCGACATTAGTGTCACAGGGATTAGCCCAATTCTGGAGGTTTCGACCGGGCTGAACAGGGGTCAGGGCTGGTAAGTGGATGATTTCCCATGAGATCTGTGTTGGCCACATGAAAGGACCTTGTCCATCCGTGCTATGGCTTGCCGGGCTTTTCCTTGTTTGTTCTCTCTACCCCTGCTGGTGCTTTTAATAACATGATAACTAACATCCCATTGGCGGCGCCTTGCATGCATGACGGGAAATTGTCGAGATTAATTACTCCATCCCGTCAAAGGGGGGAGAAAGGGAGAGGGGTTGTTCGAGAACAGAACAGACAGACGGGAACTATTCTAGAATTGAACTGCTCATGTGTGTCATGAAACAGCGGGCCAAGTTGAGAAGAGGAAGAAAAGAGTTTAACAAGACACGATAGTGTTCTCGTACTACTCTTTCTCCGCCCTATAGCGCCATGCCTATTATACGGACCTATGGAATAACATGGAAATATGAATCCTGCGGCACCGGAGAAGGCGGTAACTGTCGCAAGCAGTGGGGAATCCTGGACGGCTCAAAATCTGTGATCGCGGGCCTTCGAGGGCGCTCAGAGAGGCGAAAACGAAATGTCAGTGGTCATCACCCCCTAGATAACCGAGCTCTGCTTCCCGTTGTGTCTGCCAATAAATACGAGGTTGCGTGCCCAATGGATATCGACATGGCCTCGTCTATCGATGACAGGGACCCCCTGGCTAAATCTTGACTTTCGTTTGTCATTCTTTTGGGTGTCCTTCCTTTTTTTCCCCGTTTGCAAAGATAGCCGTTTGTTCTCCACATAGTCAACCGTCGAAAATGCTAGTCAATATGGAGATGATGTCGTACGACCACTCACTAAATGTAGCAATAAACCAACAAGCAGTGGCAGACTATATATGAATATCAAGTTGATCTCTTAACAGATCAACCATAACACTACCAAGTATGGAGTAGGTATAGCTATCAAGATCAAAATGTAAAAGAAAATAAGAGATAAACTATTGGTTATTATATATAAACAAAGACCCAGCCACCAGCGGCTATGCCCCAGCAAAAGGTGTGATTCATGCCCAACCCAAGGATATCAAAATAAAGCGAAAACACCCAATCCAAAACGTTTGCTCCGCACATAAAAAACAGTGATAGGAAAGTCAATGTCAAATTCCAATAATAGCCAATCAGTGGTGCAGCCGTTGCTGTTCTTTTCTCTGTCTCCTTATCTGTTCTCCAACAATAATACTGAATAATCTCCACAGAATATCTTCTTCACTCCACTCCATAGCTCCGTCACCCCCATGTTGGAGGTCGTCTTCGATTAAGGTCTGGCGAAAGCGTTCAACGATCATCAATTGTATCTCAGTGACCTGCCGGCGATGTTGCCCATCTGCAGACCACATCCACTGGCCAATCATCTCATCCCGGTCATCTGTGGGATTGTATTTGAACCTGTCTGGTCGCATCTTCGCTTCTCGATAGATTTTGCGAAGTTCCACGTAGTGGTCGTCAGTAAAGTATCCCGAAATTGCAAGCCGTTTGACAAAGGAGTGCCTTTCAGGTTCTTTGCCTTTCGCACAATTCTGACTTCTTGTGGGAGGCTGTGCAGCAGGGGCAGCGTCAGTGGTAGAAATAGGACCAACACCATTCTTGATTTTACTTGGAGGTTTTCGTTTCGAAGAATGTGCTGGAGCAGGGGTGCTGGTTAACCATGCCGGAGCGAGGTTGCTGGTCAACTTATTGAACCATGTAATTGTTGATGTTTGTTCTGGGGGTTCTGGAATTGAAGGGTTAGTGATCTCGCTCTCCGCGACATCATCCTCAAATCCTTCTTCCAGCTCCTCTTCTTCGTGTACCTCTACGTACACTTCACTTTCAGAAGGGACATTATCCTGGGAATGTTTGGGTAAGCGTGGGCTTGTACGCTGCATTACATCTTCCTGGGCTGGTGGCGCCAAGATAGAATTGGCCAACGGCTGTGACTGGGTATACAATAGCTGGTTGTCTTCATCCTGTTCCAGTTCAAAGCTGTCCTGGAGTTGTTGGCGTCTTTTAGAGGAATTATTGTGTATTCTTGTTGGCTCGTCGGGTTCACGGCTTGCTGCACGGTTATTACGTTGAGGAAGAGAATCCAACGTCTCTTGAGGCCGATGATGTTGTGAAATTCCCACACTTGACCGCTTGAAATTGCCTTCGTAAAATCGTACCGTGGCGCTGTCTGGTGTCCCCAGTAAGGGGGACAGGGATGCATCCGTATCCCTGTATTGAGCCATCTTTGATTTACCAACAGCCAATTTGGGGAAGGCATCCTTGCCACTGGATCCGTCTGGAAGAGTAACAATCTCGTAATCATCAGTCGCGCTATAGGCCTCTTCCTCCGACCCAGCCCGAGGACTTGGGAAGCCAAGTTTGCGCCGTTGAGGTTGCTCTTTGTGCACTGTATCAGATAACGTCAGTGGGTGGGAGTTGGCTTCAGGTTCACGAGCCGCCTGCTGCCAAATGTCAGTCTCCTCTCCGTAATCAGCTTCCTGTAGCTCCTCTTGATCGTCCACCACAGCTTCTTCCTCCCGCTCCTCAGAATGATCGCTTGCACCTGGGACAACTTCTGGTTGCGATACGCCATCATCGCTGCCAATAACAATGACTTGGCTCTCATTGGCCATTTCTATTTGTCGACTGATGGCTTGTCTTTCACGGCGCCATTCTGCTTCTCGCCTGACCATCAATGAATCCATTGACGTATCCCCGGTAATTTCCTCTGCAGGGAAAGGCTCCAGGCGTGGGCTTTTCGTAGGTTTTTCTTTCTCTATTTCAGGGGCAGGCTCTGTTTCTAGCCTTTGAGATGCGCCTCCTGGCTCTGGGTAAGCTACATTTTTGCTTGGCCGCATAGATGTTACCTCCTGCAGCCTAGTGCTTTCCTGCGTGACGGGTAATTCTCGTCGCTTTTCGCTTGGCTGACTAAGTCTTTTAGCAAGCTCCTCCCCGAACCGTACTCCTGCGCGCAGTTCTCTCCGAGTTTCCATATTGAAATCTTGAAAAAGATTGTCCAACCTCTGTCGCGTAGCCTCCATATCGTCTACATGGCCTGTATTGGGGCTAGAAAATGGCGTTTGGAGGTTGCCACTTTGTCGCCTGCGATCTAGAAGGCCATGAAGAGCAATTCCAGCCCGTATCACACGACATAACCGAGCCAAAGGACGCCTTTTAGGGGGTACAGTTTGAGGTGCATGAGCCGGGGCAGCGGGAGGGCGTGCGGATGAGCGGGGATTAGCCCGTGGTGTGCGATGAGGTCTAGAGGTCATATCCCTTGGTGATGATTGTTGAAGAGAGGAGATTGCTTCATATAATTGGCTGTGCGGACGTTTAGAAGATGACCGGGTAGTGGATATATTAGGTGACAATGCGGCCGTCGAGGTAGGTTTTGGGGATATTTGCTGCAGCGGCCGGGATATTGCATTGGATTTTGGCGATTTGATGCGGCTGGCCTGGTTTTCAAATAGTTGGCGCAGCCGCTGCCTTGCTGAGGGTAAGGTATCTAGCGATACCATGCTGAATCCTTCGCTTTCCATTATCGAATCAAATTCACGATGTTCTTCGGTGGGATCCGAGATTTTTGACGTAGTAGGTTCTGTACCAGCAGCACGGTTTATAGGCTTCTCTAGTGTTTCATCCACTAGCGAAGATGAGGTTGGTGTTGGATATATTCGTTTGGGCCTAGGCGTACGGCCGGCGTTGGTGATATTGATTGGAGATAAGCCGCTAGGAATCGGCGAGCTTTGGGGATTTTCCCGTGGTATGTGGTCTTTCCTTCTGTCTAATGGCGCAATTCCGGTATTGTTTGTTGGTGACCGTCGTGGTGCAGGATTGGCCAATTCTACCTGTTCTCCCGTCAACGCGTCACCATCATCATCGTCCATGTCTCCATCTGCTGCGATATCCAGGAATATGTCTCCAAAATTTTGTGTTGGCTCGTCGAAATCTTGTGAATGGGGGTTAACTTCTACAGTTGGCATAACGTCCTCCACCATCTCTGTATCTTGTTGAACGTCAATCTCCATCTTCTTAGCCATGCTCGAGGTTGATTCGGTAACTGTATCACCCTTTTTACGTCTGGGAGTAGGAGGTCGTTCTAAGGTATCAGACTTGCTCTTTCCGCGCCGGCGTCTTTTTGGTGTTGGTTCTGTTGACGATGTCCCCTTTAACGGGACCTTTACCGTTTTACCGCCCACCCATGGCCCGAGTCGCTTTTGTTTATTGGTTTGATTCCCATTTTCTTCATCTTCCTGTTCAGCTTCGACTGTAACCCGTATGCGCCACGGACTAATATTGCCATCTGATTGTAGAATAGCCTTAGTGGGGGATAGCGATCTTCGGTCAAAACGCGTTGTTTTCGAATTTCCCGACGGCGTGGATGGTAATATAATATCTTCTAAATGTATTGTTTGCCTACTATTCTTAGTACTCTTCTTTGGAGACTGGTAGCTCTTTTGATGCAGCGGTGGCCTTCCCCGTCGTGGGGTTGTGCCTTTCGACGGTGACATGCTTCGTTGGCGGAATGGTTTTTTGGCGGAAGACAAGAGGTATTCGGGGTCGCCTGGGTATCCTAGAGGATCTGGAGAGGAGGTACTGCTTCGAGAGGCCATCTTTTACGCCCCTTAATATGTCCCGTCTGTACCAGTGTCATGCGCGTTGTCGCAAGGTAGTTTATCGCAGCACTTTCATAGCCAAAGATTCATGCTTTTGACCCGAGGCAATAACAGCTAGCTGTAGCCTCCGTATATTGTATGTACTGCTCCTCGAAAAAGAGTAAAATGTCCATGAAATAGAGCACTCCAACAGCGTATCATGACCAAATCAACTGCTCGTCTCTTATATAATTTCTCTCTCCATCCTAAACGTTCAACTTTCGATCTTGTTGATTGACGGTTTTAGTCATCATTTTAATTAGTCCCAAAAGGGAAATTTGTTTATTCGGCTCGGATAAAGTTTTATACGTTAAGGTGGTCTGAGCGTGTATCCTCTAACCTGATATAGAAGTAACTAGCGCAGATCAGTTTCTTATTTTTTCCTTCTTACGTCATCCTTTCATTCAATATATATGAAAACTTGAAAACAACAAGAAGGGGGAGAAGAGAGGGAGAAGAGAAGAAAAGAAGAAGAAGAAGCGATGCGTTTCCTCGGTAGGCGAATGAGCCATGGGCAAGTTGCTTGTCTCTATGGTATCCCTGAGTCTCTAGATGAAAGATATAAACTAAGAGTTGGTAGTCATGCTGATCCTAATACGGCCTTCGATGTAACTAACGGACATGGTTGCATGTCATGCTGATAGAGGGAATATCTGCCCACATAAAGTTGCGTCATGGGCACATCCAATCCGAATCCCTACCTCCAGAGGATGATGGAACAGGCTACTTCACAGTCTGGGCTCCAAGCCAACGAAGCTAAGGGTGTTTCTTCGATATCATATATTGTCTAGAGGCTATGTGGCACCTGACCATGTAGAGGGGATGAGCGGGGGGAAGGTGTGGCCAAACTGTTTTCTCGCCTTTGAGAGATAAGCATCGCCATCCCCGGTCATCCCGTCCATGCATGAAAGGCTTACATTCTATCGAATAGAAATAGTCAACCTGCATTTCTATGTCCCATCCGGGGAGCCGATTGCAACTGTTTGGGTTCACATACTACCACCAGATGCACAACATCTTTTGGCACCAGCATCATGATATTCGTCTTTGATGTTACTCTGGGCAGCTAATGACGTTGATATTAGGTCGGGGTTGTGATTATTTAAAACCCCAGTGAGCTCCCATAGCGGTTAGGATAACCTTTCCTTTCCTACAGTACTTTACATAGTTATACGTTTACAGTACAACAAGTGAACACCCATTACATGATGTTACATATATTCTTCATGAACACACATCGGAACTTCATGCTACAGCTGGTAGCTATTCTCGGTATTATCTCGAGTAGCTCAGCATGGAGCCTTCACCACCAGAACAGAACAGCTACGAACGGCACATTTAGCTGCCCTCCGACTAATGGAACATTATCGCCGCCTAATCCTCTCCAAGTATACACAATTTCCGCAAACAACATCACTGCATCATTCATCTCGTATGGTGCTCGTTTAATATCCCTTTTAGTTCCGGATCGCGATGGTAACATGCAAGATGTTGTTGTTGGCTATGATGATCCCCGGGATTATGTCAAAGACACACTCACAAATCATACCTACTTTGGGTGCATTGTCGGGAGATATGCCAACAGAATCAAAAACGGCACATTCAAACTGGATGGAACTACATATAATATACCAAAAAACGAGCTCAATAACACACAATCGTTACACGGCGGAGTTACTGGCTATGACCAGCGAAATTGGACTGTAACTGCTCTCTCGGGTAACTCCATAACCTTCAGCTTATTAGATACTGGTTATGAGAACTTCCCTGGAGATGTCATCAATCATGCCACTTTCAGCGTCAATTCCTCGTATGGCTCGAATAGTTCCAATCCACGGGCACAGTTTAGTGCCCGAACTGTCTCTCTCTCCCTGACAGAAAAGACCCCTATCATGCTGTCACCTCATATTTACTGGAACCTAAACGTTTTCAAGAATGACACTGTACTGGAGGACACCCATCTTCAACTGCCGCTATCTAGCCGATATGTGAAGGTGGACTCACGACTCATCCCCACAGGCGAAATAGGCAATGTCTCATCCTCTCCAAATGGTACTCTCGATTTCACGAAAGGTAAATTAATCGGGAAAGATATCAAGTCTGCTGATGGGATCTGTGGTGCAAATTGTACTGGATACGATAATTGCTTCATCATAGACCGACCCAACGGCACGACTAACTGGACATCTTCCCAAGAAACCATGGTCCCTGCCCTTAATATGTCCTCCGCCACTACTGGTATCAGCATGCTGGTCACAACAAATCAGCAGGCAATCCAAATATACTCCTGCAATGGCCAGAACGGTACAATTCCTGTCAAGAAATCACAAGTGACAAGGAATAAGGCAAGTGGAGGGGGAACTGGCACGGTTGTGGATAAGATTGAGCGGTATGGCTGCCTTGTCATTGAAACAGAGGGTTGGATCGATGGCATTAACAACCCGAAATGGGACCAAGGTCCTTTCCAAATATTCTCTCCCGAGTCTGGCCCTGCGGTAAACTGGGCGACTTATGTGTTCAACGCCTCCTAATTTGGCGTTGAGAGCAACTTTGCCAAGTTGATGGGAATGTGAATAATAAAGGTACCTTCAGCAGGCTGGATCCTAGGAAGCGGATATTAAACAGTAGCAATGACAAAGACAGTGAAAGTGAAAGTGAAAGACGGGGTCCCTTGATTCTTGTACATAGAATAAGACAATATCAAGCAATATTAGCCCTTGGCACTTCATGATGAACAAATCTTGACGGATACTGTATGAGTAAAAGTCGCCATAAAGAAACGTTAATCAAGCTATCCATTATCCCAGCGTCTGTAATAAATCCATTGTGTGCAGTACTGCTCTTTAGAATGGGTGATTTGTGGGTTAACAAGAGAACATGTCATTCCATTCACGCGAGGATGGGAGGTTTCGGCAGCTATAGAAGAAATAAGTTAGATATGCCCTGCTTGAAAAGAATAAAGGACGCAAAGACAGAGTAAGAACAGCAGTAGGGCCACGCGTCAATGTAGAAGGACAAGACACTATTATCCATCCAAGGCGAAGAAAGCAAACTTACACTTCAAGGACATCATTTCCACCCATTTCCAGCTTCAGAGCAGAGATGCGGTCAATCTCTTGCAGGTGAAAGGCAACAAATTTGGCCAGAAGGTTCCTCGCGTTTCTAACCCCCTGAAGACGCCAGTTCATGTACATGGCAGCACACTGCACCTCAGGTGCAGACATGTTGGCTAGTGTATAAGCGAGCTGGTCAAGAGTGGTATTGTGTTCTCTGATCTCCTTCTTGATGCGGTCCAGCTGGCTCAGATGATAGTTCAACAGACCGTCGAGGGCAACAAAGTCCTTAGGGAGCTCATCTCGAGGAGAAGGCGGAGCACAAGATGGTGTTGGGGAGTGAGAGCCGTCGCGAGCCTGAGGCGGAGGAGTTGTGACGCAGGGCTTTGAGCCGTCATCAGTGCTGAAGTGGACTGAGATGGGTGCTTCTTCTTCGGTGGTTGGGATCCTGAGAAGAGAGCTGGTTGAGATCTTTCGGCGTAGCTCTTCTGGCTGGCGAGGTGGTGGTGGTGTCTCCATGTCTTCGTCCTTTTCTGCTTGCTTGCTTGCTTGGGACGGTTACGGACAGACAAATGAGGTTGACGGCGAGAGAAGTGTAGAAGCAGGAGAACTCGCTCGTTATTGTGTTGCTTTTTGAATGACAAAAGGGCGAGAAAGAGTCGTCAAAGAAGGAAGTTTCCGGTAACTTCAACAGGACGAACACTGAATCAATATAAAAAGTGAGCAGAACACTGCGATGGGAGTGACAGGAAGTCGAAGCAACCATGTAAGTGTTCTATTAACTTGTCCGGGAAGATATTCACCAGGTGATAAGACTGGATATAATATGAAAGTGTGGAGTTATACAGACAGCAGCGTCCGGGTATTGGTGAATCTCATTCTCTGACCATTCTCAGAATTGGTATCGAGGAGTCGGTGATGACAGACAGCCTCTGGCCTGGGTTATGTGTTTATCAAGGGCAATAACAGCAATAGCTGGATAATGTCTCTCTGGCAAAATATCATCTGTCCAATACCAGAAGTAACACTGTCTGACGCAAGCCGTAAGGGTATGATAATTCAGGGGAAACGGGTATAGAAGTACGGTAAGGATTAGCAAAATGTATTCTAAGGGTATCTTATAACATGCAGACCAGGTTGCAAACACTCGATAGTCTGAGCAGAAATAAAAAAAATGATATACTATCTCCATTCACCAAGCGTCCAGCTAGACCTATCCCCTCCAGACCGAGCAGCTCCTGGTCCATGACCAGATCTCCTTTCCGGAGGATGAAGATCGTAATCACGATTAGCACCCGCCAGGCCATGCTGAAGGTATTTTTCTCGCTCAACCTCTACTAGGCCCTTCACCTTGAGGCTGGCCAGCAGACTGGCCCCAGTCCATGGCCCCATAGATTCAACCTGACGAAGTACTCCATGAACATGTCTATCGTCTTTCCGCTTCAGGTCCATTTTTTCATCAATAAAGTTCGGTTCCAGCTCTGGTGGCTCACGAAAAGTAGGACTGGACATATCTGTGTTTGGTGTAGTAGAATTCCCACTGCCACTTTGTTGGTATAGTCGACTTTTCCGCCTATTTAGCCATTTGCCTCTTGATACAGACCACTGGTTCTTTTCAACTAGGGCATTCACATCATCCAATATCCGTTGCCGTACTCCTGGAATGTTCGCGCCGCCGCCTGTAAAAACTATCCTCGACATGCAGGTGCCTCGTAGATCTGGTGGTAGGGAGAGCAGAAAATAATATATCAAGATATCTAACGGCATGTCTTCATCATCCCAGTCCCGGGTTTCATACGGCCCACCGAATAAAGTAGATTCGGTGGGCTGGGAGAATTGTAAAAAGGGAATTTCCGTGTACTTTGAGTCAGATCCAACCGGCAGAGGAACAGACACTTTCGAATCTAGAGAACGAGAATAGATATCCCCATTACCGCCTGAAGTTGTAGACGGGGCAGAGTGGGCGCTCATAAACTCGGAGTCCTCAGAGAGTTGAGAACTCTTCTCACACCAAGCAAGTCGTACCAAAATCTCCTCGCAGAGCTCGAATGGGATACATACTGTATCCTCTTTTCCGCCAGGGTTGGATCCCTCTACTTCATACACGATATTGGTGAGCATTTTTGCCATTTCCTGCATCATCATCTTCATGGCGCGTGTGCTTCGTTTTGACCGGACTTCTCGATATTCATAAACAGCTGTGACAACAGTTTCTTCCCATCCGATATCAACAACGAGAGACGACCGGAGGCCAGCAGATACAGTCGCCATCGCTGTAATTGGAAGGAGGGTGATACTGGGGTATTTCCAACGGTGGAATATAGTTGACAGAAGCGATGCCAGCAGGGGGTGAGGGACAATCGAGGGTATAACAAGCACTAGCCTTGAGGAACCTGCATCCGTAAGCAGATACTTGTTATAGACCTCCCGAATAGCACGTTCAATTCTATCTTCGAACAGTTGGATATCAAAGCCCCGGAGATCCGGAACCCATAACTCATAGTTTTTCGACCATGTTTGTATATCATAAGTACGCCGTTTCCTCGCCGTTGCCGCATTACTATTGCTTCTGATCCAGCCTCGATAATCGCCTACCCTTCTTCCTTCTTCTGTTCCGAACCCAACTACGCAGGTGGGCATACTATTCCCTTCAAACCCGGCGCGAAGCCACCTTGATCCAATTTCTATTATTACCGCATCTTCCTCCTGGCGGAATGACGAGCCGGGAGACGAGGTGCCTGTATACGGGGAAAGTATTTGGCGCTGTTGCTGCGGCGTATGAGGGGACCCGGGGATAGAGACGATGGAGCCACGGGTTTGACGAAGGCTTCCTCGTATATTGGCCCCTGAGAGAGACTGTCTCCTTTCCGAATCGATCGCAGATGACGGAGCTGCCGCCATCCTTGGGCTCTTTCTGTAGCCGTTGGCTGGTCGATGGGAGTATGTTCTTCCGGGTTAATTGGCCGAAATATAACAACGAATTACCTGATGGAGAGTCAATTCTCGCGTCTTTCCATCGTCAAAATCAACTGCGCGGGCAGGGCAATGAACGGTGCTCTTTTCAATCTGAATATTTTTGACTGTTGGTGTCAATAGCTATGGATGGTTTGAGGCTCCGTTGACCAGAAAGTCTATTTTCAAATTGGCCGCCAAGATGTTCACTGTTTATTTTCTTGCTGTGACAACCGAAATGTAAACACGATAATTGATGCCATGGAGCGCAAGACGCACTGCCTTCTTCGAGCTGCTCCAGTGATATGAGAGCTTACCTCGTTGCATCAAGGGGAAGAAATTGTTTACGACAATCTATTTTCCGTTTATGCAGGGCTAATTGGGCGTTTGCTGTGTTGGCTCATGAATGGGGATTCCCGGGTATAAAACATCATGTCTGTCTCACAAAGAATTAGAGATTTTATTAATATATAATTTGTTAGTCTGAAAGATGAGCTCGGCCCAGGGGAGCGTGTCTCCTTGGCCAGGTTCTCAATTGGCCATCTCCAGCGTACGAACAAACCATTACGCCTAGCCGTTGACGTTTCGATATGGCTTTTCCAAGTTCAGGCTGCGCAAGGGGGCGCAAACCCGGCTCTTAGAACACTATTCTTCCGGCTCACCAGGCTGATTTCTCTACCTATCCAACCCATTTTCGTTTTTGATGGGCCGCATAGACCAGATTACAAAAGGGGTCGACTTATTAGCAAGAATGCTGCTGGTGCGCAGATAGAGCTTTCAAGAAAACTGATTGAATTGTTTTCGTACCCATGTCACACCGCTCCAGGAGAAGCAGAGGCAGAATGTGCGAAACTGCAACGGACAGGCGTCGTCGATGCTGTCATGAGCAATGATGTTGACGCTCTCATGTTCGGCTCTAAGGTTACCCTTCTCAACTACTCGAAAGGGTCAGCCAAACAGTCAGGGGCCGCCACTCATGTTGACTTATATGATACGGAAGCAGAAGATGGAGATAGTAAGGTCACTCTGGATACTGGGGGCATGGTTTTGGTTGCACTACTAAGTGGTGGAGATTATTCCCCCGCAGGGGTACCTTTATGCGGCCCTAAACTAGCAGCTGAGATTGCTAGAGCTGGCTTTGGCGAAGATTTACTTGGAATAATGCAAGGTCTTCTATCTGGGCGACCAAACAAAGAGGCCACAGAAGCACTTTGCGAATGGAGAGAACGCCTTCAGTATGAATTAGAGACCAACCATAGTGGTTATTTCAAAACGAAACATAAAGCTGTCAGGATACCAGATGAATTTCCGGATATGGCTGTTTTACGAAACTGTGTTGACCCGGTCACATCGACGCCTAAAGAACTTGATATGTTTCGAAAGCCAGATATTTGGGGCAGACGAATCAATGTTGACAAGCTTCGAGCATTTGTTGGTAAACATCTAGGATGGAAGAATCTAATCGGGGCTAAAAACTTTATAAGGAGACTTGCACCCTCCCTCCTGAGCTATGAACTCCTTTATGGATATCTTGCACCATCCGGGGATGAACTGTCAGTGAAAATAACAGCCAGCAAGTCAGCGGACTCCTTTGATGCTTTGCCAGTGTTAAAGCTCGAGTATGTGCCACTGAACATTGTCAGGCTAAAGCTGAACCTAGAAACTGCCCCTACAAGCCCCCAAGAAGACGAAGTTATCACCATTGATTCATCCGATAATGATGACACCCAAAAGGAAGGCAATGTTGTGGGTACGAAACGAACTTTGGCTGAGTACAACCCATACCTCCCCCAAACTTTATGGGTATTCGAAGAACTAGTACGTCGTGGTATTCCAGATACCGTGGAGAAATGGTTTGTAGAATGTAAAGAGAAGGAGGCCGCCAAAAAGCGGCCAGTTAAGAAGTCTGGAACAAGAAGGAAAAAGCCCAAAGTCGTGGATCCAGGGATGAAGGCTGGCTCTATTCTCCAATACGGAACTGTTACCAAAGGACCAGCTAGACAGGCAAAGGTTGCATCTTCGATCAAAAAAGAGACTCCTTCATTAAGCAACGACGGCCGAAATGAAGACGTTCTTTTATGTACTGCTGTTTCTAAAACCCCTGCAACTTCATCTGCGAAGAATGCCGGTTTTCCTACTTCCCCCGATTATTGGGATTCAATTTTCAGTGATTCATTCGGCGACCTAACTGACACTGGGCATAATGAGATAGGTAGGATATGAACCCATGACGTTCAGCCTCTATCACTCTACAGTTGATTCTAATTTACAAGATTCCATTACTAGATCAGTCGTCGAGGTAGAACTGGCACTTAGCCAAGTTCATATTTCAGATAAACCGTCCCAAGCCAATACACAGCCTGACGCGGCTGACTCAACTACGCGGAAATCAGCAGCTTCGCAACGCATTGTACGCAAATCAGTCTCGTCCAGACGTCCAGATCAACCAAAAGTACCCACGGAGAACAACCTGTCCGCGTCTCCACCACTTCCACCACCAGCTACATCACCGGACTTTCCATCGCTGAATCAGTTATCGATCGAGCTGGATAGTATTCGGCATAATGATTCCCAGATACAATTAAAAAAAGCAAATAGACACAATATATATACGAACAATCGCCATACCACATCGACACTAGGAACCACCACAGATCCTTCGCTATCCAGGGAGATAGGTAGCAAATGCTGCCCTGCCTTGCACGTCAATATTAACAATGGATTTTGGAATTGTGTCCAGGGGGGTAGTGCAGATTGTCTCTGTTCACCAGGCTTTGATGAACTCTCGTTTTTTGATAGCCAACCAGGCAAACCAATATGCCTTGGGCGGGTTGATATTATTGACCTCACTTGAATACGTACAAAAAACCTTCTACTTTGACAGCCATGAATCACGGCGGAAATGGCCAACTTGATCATTTTTTCTGTTCAGTAGAACTGAACCGCTGGCGTGTTGCTGGATGCTGCCAGTGTATACATAGCACAATGATTTATTTAACCAATGTAACACCATACTAATCTACTTATTATCATCCGAATAAATTCTATCCTCATGAACAAATGAAAAAAAAAAAAACCCTGGGCCAGTAGTTAGTGCAAATAAGTCAAGCCTCGTGATAGTGAGTGAAACGTATTCGTCATTACAAAAAGTGAGGTAAAAAGGGGGTATTGAGAACTATTAAAAAACATGAAAGGGATAGATATGGGGTTAAATAAACATTGAACGTTCTTGCAGATTTACTTGCTCGTCAAAAAAGGAAATGGGAAATACGAAACAGGATTCGTAAATGCAATGGGCAGCGTTTTAAAGATGGGCATAGATGTAATATACAAATGGGGGACAGGCATAAGAAAGGGCGTCTCTGGAAGAAAAAAGAACCAACGTCGGAGGGATAAGTGGTGGATAAACAATAGCGGATGAGGGAGTGGGAAGTAGGGGTAAGGATGAAGGTAAATGTCGTATATCAGATATGAAGTATCAAGAGAGATCTAGGCACCAAAGACTTTGAAAAAACCCCACAAGCCAATCCCGCTCAATAGTGGGATGGTTAAGTTATCATCAAAGCCAAACAGATCGATCAACTCACTACCGGCGCCAACGACACCGGTCCACAAGCTGACAATTCCAAGAGCAAGTGGGCCAGAGATGACAGAGTCTTCAGAAGCGGAACTTGGGAGACCAATCCATTCTAGTAGTCTAGTAGCAGCAGGAGGCAGAAGCCGGATAGAACCAGTGAACATGTTGGCATTTTCTGGGTCATCAGGGAATGAACCCACTGCGGGAACAATGTATCCCCAAAACGCGACAGCGGTCATCACGCCAACGACCCATGCAGCGAGTGTGCCAGCCAAGCTCTTTCCGCGTCGAAGACGAGGGGTATAACGGCCGTACAACCGGCCGAACGTAGAAGCAGCCGTATCACACCAGCTGAGGAGAAGGATAGAGACCATGGCGACGTCTTTGGGGAGGAAATAAAGGACTATGACGACGCCCAAAACGTACCAAATGACACCGTTGAATCCCGACACTTCCGTCTCACGCATCAGAGCGCCAAGGCAGCGGATGTAGAACTTATTGATGGCCGGGAAGCGATGGCGTAGGAAGTCTGTTGCAGAAATGGGGATGAAGGCGGAGAAGAGCCAAGGGGTCAGCTGGTTTGCTTGGACGCCTCTGCGGAAAAGGTCGAGGGCAACAAAGCCGATGGAGACGTGTAACAGTTTACGCGGAATCTCATGGCGGTGGATAAATGTCCTGTAATGAGAATGGAGGGGGATGAGGCCGAGAGGAGAGGGCGATCGTGATATAACACGCCAGTTGCTCTGAGTTCCAGAATATGGTGATAGATGGCCATTTGCCGATGTATGTCCGTTTGCTACGGCTGCAACCTTTTCACCAGCCCCCGAGTTGGATTTTCGTCTGCGTTGAACTGAGGAAGAGAGCAATACCGGGCTCCGGGATCGGGCACGAGATCGTTTGTTTGAGCTAGAATCTGAGCTGGATGCATCGTCGTTCAAGGCCTCCTCCTCCGGGATGGGCGGAGGGGACGCAAGCAGCCGTTTATCTGACAGGTGCTCTCTTGAATCCGAGAGATCTGAAGGCGTTGGCGAGGGCGAGATCACACGCGGCGTCGTGGGAATGTCATCTTGGTGTGGCATCGCAATGGCAAAAACTTGGATGGTCACTTGGAGGCTGCAAGCTCTCGTTCTCTCTCCACCTTGTATCGTTATCTGGATGAAGCCTGATAAGAACGCTCGACGGCGCACTCGAGACGAAACGAAGCAGGCCGGAGCAGCTATAACAGACGCGTCCCAAGCGAGAAGAAGATGTCTCTGCTGTGGGTAAAAGGTGACCGACTTTTATTTATCGCCGTTAAGTTGTTTCTTGCGCCGGCCGTGAGTTGTTCGATCTGGGAAAACTCGAGCCTAATGAACCTTGGAAAGGAGGCGGCGGAGTTGACGCTGCGGTTTATCGTCACCCAAAAGGCAGCCTGATCGCGCAGAAAGAAATGCTTTTTCGATTTTGAGTCTCTCGTCTCTCGTCTTCTTCTTCCTTTCTCCTTCTCATCTTCTTCTCTCTCTCTTTTTTCTTCTTCCTTTTTTTTTAAGTATAAAAATTTCATATATAAAAAAAAGTCGAAACTAGATTTTGACACGTGATAACAAAGCACGTGAAAGTTTATGTCATGAGTAAAATCACGTGATAAATCGCTGACTCATTATAGACACGTGATATATAAACCCTAATATCCATGTTTGCATTGTTTGTTCAGAAAATTATACTTTTTGAAGCTTCTTTTTTATATATAAAAAAATGAATCTAAAAAAAAAGAGAGAAAAAGATGCGATGAGACGGAGTTGAAAGGGTGATGTGAGGATATTATACCAGTGGAGGCAATACCGAGCGGGAATTAGATATAACTCCCCTATCCGCGCCTTGTATCTCTCTCCGCTGCGCCAATGGCCAACAGCAACAACCCGCCGAAAAACCCCCGCGCATGGGAAGCTCTTACTCCGTCGCTCTCACAATGGATCCTCGATGCTGTTTCGGCCATGGGCTTCAGTCGCATGACGCCCGTGCAGGCATCTGCCATACCTCTGTTTATGGGAAATAAGGATGTGGTTGTGGAGGCTGTGACCGGCAGCGGGAAGACCATGTCTTTCCTGATACCCGTTATTGAGAAACTATTACGGTTGGATTCCGCCGTCAAGAAGCACCATGTTGGAGCTATAATAGTGTCGCCTACTCGGTATGATTTGACATAATTTATTGTCGGTGGTATATAACTGACTGATAGTAGCGAACTGGCGGAACAAATTCATACTGTGCTCCTTTCGCTTCTCGCTTTCCATGGACCCTCGGCGTCGAAACTCGCCCAGCTAGAGGGCAAGGAACCCGGATTAGATCCAGAGACGGGTAAACCATACCGTTCCTCTGTACTTACAGTCATCCCCCAGTTGCTGCTAGGAGGGACCACTACGCCAGCACAGGATCTCAGTGTCTTCCTCAAGCGCTCGCCGAACCTCCTCATATCCACCCCTGGCAGGCTGCTAGAACTGCTCTCTTCACCACATGTCCATTGTCCGCAATCATCGTTTGAAGTGCTGGTCCTTGACGAGGCGGACCGCCTGCTAGATCTAGGGTTTAAAGATGACCTCCAGAAGATCCTTGGACGACTACCAAAACAGAGACGAACTGGGCTGTTTAGCGCCAGTGTGAGCGAGGCCGTAGACCAGATAGTGCGTGTCGGGCTGCGAAACCCAGTTAAGATTGCTGTCAAAGTCCGCGGAGCTGGTGCTGAGGATAAACGGACTCCAGCCAGGTATTTATTACCTTTCACCCTCCGATAGCATTCGTATGGATCTAACCCACTATTAGTCTCCAAATGACATATCTTACCACTCGCCCGTCTCATAGGATTCCTGCTCTCTCCAAACTTCTGTCATCTATATCTCCCGTCCCCCAGAAATCTATCATTTATTTTTCCACTTGTGCTGCGGTGGATTACTTTAGCCTAATACTCCCTTTACTTCTACCATCTTCATTCACAACCGTACCTCTGCACGGCAAACACGCCCCTACTGTCCGTCAACGCAATTTCAGCCGTTTCACTCAATCGGTGGCGCCAACTATCCTTCTCACCACTGATGTCGCTGCCCGAGGACTCGATATACCCCTGGTCGACCTGGTGGTGCAACTTGACCCCCCCACAGACCCAAAGGTATACATCCACCGATGTGGGCGGGCCGGCCGCGCAGGCCGTCGTGGCTTGAGCGTTTTATTTCTCACATCAGGCAGAGAGGAAGATTATATACCGTTTCTCGAGGTACGAAAGACACCAGCTATGCCCTTCTCAGCACCAGCTATCAATACCACGGATGCTGAAGCACAGAATACAACGGACACAATTCGTCGTTCTGTGCTAGCTGATAGGGCGGTCCATGATAAGGCACAGCGTGCTTTCGTCAGCTGGGTACGAAGCTACAGCAAGCATCAGACCAGCAGTATATTCCGGGTGGCCGATATCGATTGGGAAGAAACCGGCCGCTCATGGGGGTTACTTCATCTTCCTAAAATGCCAGAATTGAAGGAATTCAAGGGAGATAAGATGCTGGGACTGGGCCCTGGGGATGTGGATTGGGATTCTTTTGCTTATAAAGATAAACAAAAGGAGAAGAGCAGGCTGGCTGCTCTAGCTGAGGCGAAAGAAAAGGGAGAAGGGCCACGGATGTCACGGAAACGGTCTGCGGCAGCCGGAGATAACAGTACAGTGGCTTGGAGCAAGAAATTGGACAAGAAAGGAGAGAAGGAGAGGAAGCGGGAGAGGAAGCGGGTAAAGAGAGAACACACTATGATCGAGGCCATGACGGAAGATGAGAGAGCAGAATTACGGCGCACTAATGAGATGTTGGAAAAGGTTCGCAAGGCAAATATAGAGGCACGAAAGGTGAACCCGGCATCCTCGAAGAAAAAGGTAGAGTCTCATGATGCTGACGACGTGAACGATGACGAGCCCTTTGAAGGATTCGATTAAATACCTTGTACAATAGAGGCACAATTCACTGAAGGGATATAAAACATTGATCAGTAAAATATACTCTGTATTCATATTCATAATGGCATTTTATGCCTTGGTAATATATGCAGCACTCGCTCTCTCATGCTTTCTTGGAAAAACAAAATGCAGGCTCCCGTCATTCTAAATACATACCCAGTCTGAAACACGATGAAAAAACTCCGAGAACGCCCAAATGCATACAGACCCAAACTCCACGTACAAACTCCAACACCAAATGAATGACAATTGAAAACACCCTTTTTGACCAACCTAACAATGCACCTAATCCCGAAGGTAGGCACAAGGTAGGAGGAACAGCCAGGGAGCCTCGAGCGCTAAAATACAGAACCAAATCCCTTCCACCGCTAGCCAGGCACCCAACCCCAGAAAGGGGGGAACATAAGGCCGGGAGCATAGGGAAACAGGAAACCACAGAACGCCCAAGATGACAGGAGCCGCAACTAAAAGAACGGACGTAGGACAGGGGGGCCTCTTTATCTATGACACGCCTTCTTCATTGGCAGAGTTACTCATGCCTCAGAATCTGCCGGAATCCCAACCTCAGCCGGTCGTGACTCGGCCGGGCCTGCAAAGAGAACCCAGTTTCAGTGGCCGCTGGCCACTGAAACGAGTGGGAAAGAGGTCCCTGTCCTACAACCCCCTGGAGAGCCGGTGACGAAGCCGGCACGGGGCTTGACGAATATCGCTCCGCGGTGCGCAGGCTGCTGGGAAGCCGAGGGCGGAACCTTTCCACGTCCGCCATCTGCCTCTCAACAGCCGCCGCTCCTATCGATGCGGGGCGAAACGACGGCACTGGCATTGTCGCGAGGGCGGGTCGCGCAGGAGGTGCAGCGGCGATTTGGCCGTTGGAATGGCCAAGAAGTACTCCCCTTGGAATTGGCTGAGGGAGCACCCCGACTTCTTCGACGATACCGGAGGACGACGAGGGCCCAGTCCCAGATGGGACAGGATCCTCGTCGATATCATCAAAGAAGTCATCGCCGTACAACTCTTCGTACGTGAACCCGTAAGTGTTTTGCCCTCGGGTTTGGTTGTCGGACTCCCGCTCCCCTAGCGGGCTTGGCGTTGTCATCTCAACATCTTCGGGTGACGGAATTGTCGAGACTGGGAGGGGAGCAGGAGTTGCCGGTGCCGCCGTTATTTGTGGTGGAGACTCTGGAATGTCGTCCACCACGTCCGATGTGCGTGACTTCGATGGTACGTCTGGCGGGCTAGGGCCAAATCGTACCTGTTTTCGCTGTCGAAGTGCGCCGCGCGCAGGGGTTTGGCTGTCTGCGCCGGCGGTTGTTTTCAGCACACCGGGTCGAACGCTCGCCGATGGTTCGGGTTGTTCGTTGTCGGATGGGTCAGCTTCGGAGCTGGAAGTTGACCCGAAGTAGCGCAAATCCATTCCATAGCTGCACCCTGGTGGGTTTGGAATGGGCTTGCGCTTCTTCTCCTTGCGAGTTATCGTCTTGGTTACTCTGTTAGCGTTCGCCTTTGACGATGTCGGTTGGTATAGCTTTACCGTCTCTTGGGCTTGTCGTGCTTCTTCCTTGGCAAGGCGAGCTTCTTCTTGCGCTTGACGCGCAACTTCCTGGGCAAGACGGACCTCTTCGCGTGCCTGGCGAGCATCTTCTTCGGCCTGGCGAAGAGCAGCTTCTCTAGAATAACTCGATAACCTGTGGTTTCTGGGGAATAGATCGTAGGAAAGGTCTTCCTCGTCATCTTCCTGCTGGGTTGTAACAAGTGTTCGAACTGGGATGGAAACAGGTGGCTCTGGCAATGCTGATGGAGTGTCCTTCCACTCCTCCGAGGTGGAAGGACCAACTGCAGGCGATACTGGTATGTAATCATGGCGGTCATCGTCATTTTTCTGGGTCCGTGACATGTAGCTAAGCTGCGCTGTTTCATTGGAAAGGTTTTTGGAAAGGTTTTCATGATGCACAGTTGGTCTGTGACGTTGACTCGGCGAATCTTCATCGTGTCTCTCGTTCTGAGTTGTTTCGGCGCCAAATGAGGGTAGGAATCTTGAAATTGATCGAGGGACTGAACCAAGTAAGCCACCAAAGCTCCATCCGGCGCGTGCTGGTGTGCTTGGCCGAAGTTCAGGTGGGGACGACTGTATATTGTGGGCCGAAACTACTCTAGCCTCCGTTGCAGTGGGATCTGCTGGGATAGAAATAGCATCAATATCTGAGTGCTCATCGTAATTAGCATTGTTATTGTCTTCGCTCAAAGAGGCGGCTTCAGCAGCCTTTTTCTGTGCAATCAACTCTGGAATTCTGAACAAAGTCCTCTGGATCTTCCCCTGGCTCTCAAGAGCACGACGACGTTGACGATCGGCATACGGCGTAACCTGGCGGCGACGATGTATTTCTCTAGACTTGATAGGTTTGCGCTGGACTTTCTTTGCCGGACGTTGGTTTGCAGTAGGTTGGCCATCGCCATTCTCATTCTCCTTGTCCTCGCCTGCTTCTCGTCGTCGTTTCCCGGTGACTGCTGGCGGTGGTGTCAGTTGCTTGGCTCTTTCCGTGAAGTAAAACCCTTTATGAGTCCAAGTAGTATGGTCATTGAGGCAAACCAGTATCCTGTTGCAGCATGGGCACAGTGGTGTGCGCTCAATGGATACATGGGGGGTAGTAAGGAAAACTGGGTTTGCAGTAAGGGGAGGAGGGTAGAAGAAAATATCTTTAGGTTTGGTGCGTTCACCATTGCGAGTCACACCACCTTCCAGGTCGATGATAGGGGTTGGGGAAACCTCCAGGTTGCTAGGGCTAATCAAGGAGGCGACTGGTGCAAAACGTGAAAAGGGCTGGTGCCTGGCAGGCAACCGGCGGGTAAAGGGTTTGATAGGGCGGGAAGAAAGGTTTTGAGGCTCACTCTGAGATGGCGCTTGCTTGCCGTTTATGTTGGATTTGATGTTGTCGTTATTTTCGACATTAGCTGCGGTCTCTACCACGGGGGAGACATGCAATGCGTCGCCGGTGCGAGCTGCAGTGTGAGTATTCGGGGTTGGAGTAGAAGGAGTTGCGCGGGTAGAAGTAGGGCCATTGGCCGGCGATGGGATCGGTACGAGGACCTGGACTTGGGGAGTAGATGGGGAAGGGTTCTGAGTAGGATTAGTGGTCTTATCGTCCTTGGTGGCGACGTTGCTATGCTGCTTGTTGTTAACGTTATTGTTGACATCATCGTCGTTCTTTCCATGGGTGATGCTGCTCTCTTCAACGGAAGGAGCTTGCTCGTGATCGTCATCCGAGTCATCGTAACTTCCTGGAACGCGCTTCTTTGGAGCTGCCTTCTTGCCCTTTTTGGCCTTGCTTTTTGTGACGCGTGTAGTTGCCGGTTTAGGACCTTTGGGCGCAGCTTTAGAGGTAGGAGCAGCTTCTGCAGTCTGCTTGCGAGTTCTGGGTGGAGTTTGCCACATTTGGTAGCCAGATGGCGAGAGAGGTTGGGATCGAGTGCGAGCCATTGCTTCTGCTGGACTGTGGAGCGGTTAGCACTCATTCAAAGGGAATAACTGATGCTGTAAGAGATGCTGTAGAGGGGTCGTGGAAGCTCGAGAGTGGAAAGTACAGTGAACTGAAAGTAGTGAATGTGAAGAGGACTGAATAGTACCAGACTCAAGAGGATAAGAAGCTCGAAAACGCGAGGGTATCAAGCCGACCAGCCCAGACACGGTCAAGGAAAGAAACAAAACAGATAAACTGGTGAGTATGAGTGAAGATTTGTGTGTGAGAGAGCAGCTTTGGCCTAATAGGGAAACATTTGAAGCCGTGAAGCTCCAGGGCGTAGGGAAAGATGAAGGCAGAAATCATAATAAACGAGCAAGACAGGGCAAAAGAAACACGATATCAAGCCGATGCAAGCTTGAATACTTACCTTGAACACGAAGAGTAAACAGCAATGCCTTTCTGATAGTAGACGCAAGGGTATCAACTTGATTCGAGTGCTTGTTGCGAGCGTAAGCTGTGAACGGAAACGAGATCTCGAGAGGGAGAAGATGATGATGATGAAGAGAGCGAGAGAAGAAGAAGAAGAGAAAGACTGGACACTTGAAGGTGGCGTGCGCGCCGCGAGAGCAAGAACACTCAAGATATCATCGCGGTGTGAAGAAAGTCGAGGTTGAAGGACTTAAGAATTTCCCGAATTGGAACTAATCAAGATATTTTTTTTTGGCGGGTGAAAAAAAGTGACGTTGCTTATGTAATGGTTGTTAGCCACAGCAACGAACAAAGAAAACAGCAACACAGAAATTAGATGTAGAAAGTGAATAGAAAGTGAGAGATAACAGTCAAATAGGGCAGACAGGAGGAGGACAGGTGGAGGACTGTCGACGGTGACCAAGAGGACAGACGAGGGACAGGAAAAAGTCGAGATCACAAGGTAGATACATCGATACATCTATTGGATTACGCCTAGAAATACAAAAAAAGTGAAGCGGCCTAACATGTTGGCCGTATTGATACATAACAAGTCGGTTCGCCCAATTACAAAGTTCGCCCTGCTGTCCGCTCCTCATCGTAAGGTAATCTCACCCTTCCACGCTGCATCGCTCAGCCCAAGCGTCTGCATCAGGTTCTGCCACCTGGGTCCTCCTCTCTCCTTCCTCCGCAGGTAGCTGAGCAGTTTCTGTCTTCTGTGCACGTATAGTCGTAGTCGACGTTTGTTGTGCTTATCTTTGTGCGAGGTCGTCTTCAACTGCTCGGCCAGCACCAGTATCTTGGATGTCAGGATGGCCACCTGTACCTCGGGAGACCCTGTGTCTGGTCCAGCACGCGGCCGCTTAGTAGATGCCTCCAGACTTGCGGGATCTTGACCAGCGACAGCGGGCTTGGGAGGCAGTACTCTATCCGTATTGTGACGTCCAAGTATATCGATTGATCGCTGGATGTTCAGCTTTGTTCGGTTTCGAGTGCTGCCATTCTTCATTGCTAAAATTCGACGGACGGCCTCTTCGGCGGTCTTGTGGTCTTCTTCATGTTTTTTGAGGGCTTCGTCTGCCTCTTGGGGATCGAATGTGCTGCCATCGATTGGTGGGACGGGTCGTGTGAGCTGCTTTGACTTCTCCAGCGCGGACGCAAGGTCGTTCTTGGAGATACAAAAGTTCACATAGCTAGACTGCTCGTCGTTGGGTGGGACATGGACTCCCTTGGACCCCAGCGTGGGGTAGAGCGATGGGTTGAGCATGGCTTCGATCATTGGTGTCTTCTCGCTGGCCACCGGATCGCCAAAGGCTGTGGTACGCTGCTGGGTCAATTCGCGCTGGCGAGATATATTTGCTGCTTTCCGTTGGCGTGCCTGTGCCATTGCAAACGGGTCTCGTCGTCTTCGTACATTGCTCTTCGTTGTCACCGTCCTCGACGGCTGGGAGCCGACTCGGCTCAGGGACAGGCTGTTAAACCAGCTACAAAGGCCTGTATATAATAATTGATCAGTACTATCCGCTCAGCCTCAATCAAAAATACACTGATACATACCACTTGAACCCACTCGAGGCGCCATCTTATCTTAACCAGGTCAGCTTCCTCCCGTCTTTACCTTGGTCTCCTTCACTTCTATGCTTCATCAAATTCTTTTCCTAATCAAATCTTCATATCTTGGCATGCCAAGCTTCATATTCGGCCCTATGTTTATCCTTCCTGCCCTAAAATATTAGTCATTTCTTAGTCACGCACAAAGAAACGACTGCGCCAAGAATTCCAAATAGGCGAAATTTCGACTTTCATGAGCTTCAATTTTCGATCTTTTCGTCGCTCTCTCTCTTCATTCCCGTCAAGACAACCGCCGCCGATTGATATTCTTCCTTCCACGCCGTCTTCCAACAGGATAGATATCAGTCGCCCATCATGGCTCCTTCCAACCTCCCACCTATTTTCAATGCCACCTCCCAGGACATGGAGATGATGCTCACTGCTCAGTGTCATCTCGGCTCCAAGAACATGCAAACCCATATGGAGCCTTACCTCTGGAAGACTCGCCCAGATGGAGTCAACGTTATCAATATCGGCAAGACCTGGTAAGTATTGAAAATCTCCGTGTGAAGGTGTGTAAAACGGACGCGCAAAGCTAATGTAGTTTGTATAGGGAGAAGATTGTTCTTGCTGCCCGTATCATTGCAGCCATCGACAACCCAGCTGATATCTGTGTCATCTCTGCCCGTCCATACGGCCAGCGTGCCGTCCTCAAGTTCGCTGCTCACACCGGTGCCGTTGCAATTGCCGGCCGTTTCACTCCCGGTAGCTTCACCAACTACATCACCCGCTCTTTCAAGGAACCCCGCCTCATCGTTGTTACCGATCCTCGCACCGACGCCCAGGCTATCAAGGAGGCCAGCTACGTAAATATCCCTGTCATTGCTCTCTGCGATGCTGACTCTCCAACTGAGTTCGTCGATGTTGCTATCCCAACCAACAACAAGGGTCGTCACGCCATTGGTCTCGTTTGGTGGATGCTTGCCCGTGAAGTCCTCCGCCTCCGTGGCACTCTCGCTTCCCGTGAGACTGAGTGGGATATTGTTGTTGATCTGTACTTCTACCGTGACCCCGAGGCTGAGGAGACCAAGGAGATCGAGGAGGCCAAAGCCGCTGAGGCCGAGGAGGCTGCCCCCGATACTCTCAACCCTGCTGACAACTGGGATGCTGCCGGCGCTGTTGCTCCTGCTACCTTTGGCGGTACCCCTGCTGCTGGCAACTGGGAGGCTTCCGGCGCTGACTGGGCTACTGCTGCTCCAGCCGGTGGTGAAAGCTGGGCTGCCGATGCCCCAGCTGCTACCGAGCCCAAGTGGTAAATGCGGCTGTTTACTCATGCAAAACATAAAAACACACCCGATTGCTGGCCCTAATTCTCCTCTATTTGTCCCTTTGCATCTATCATTCATGTTAAAGCGACAAAAGAAAGATTTAACGAGTTCATCGACGCCATTCTCCCCACGGTTCTTGCTTTAAAATGTTATGGCTTTCAATTGACGGCGCTTACGAGGGAAAGATACCCATCCGGCCCCTGGCCCTTTGGGGGAAAGCCCTGTGCTGTCAAAAAGGGGCGTACTTAATCGTTGTCCCGCTCATATTAGCTAGTTCCAAATAAAAATATATGCAATTACTTGAGCCTACTACTACCCAAGTTATACGCTATGTAAACATTCAATAAAATAAAAAGACTAGCATTGATGCGCACACAGCTCTAAACCCTGAAATATTACCCCATTCGTTATTTCTTGCTTAATCTTTAGCGATAGTTCTATCGTTCTTATACAATCTTGGGCCATAGAAATTTGCATGTTCCGCTGCACCAATCTCCTCCAACAACTGCACAGTCATAAGCTCACTAGTCTTAACTGGTTGTGTTCTATCGAACCCAACGGCTAAACCAAGCGGCCGACACCAGGGATCACACGTATCTGCTAGCCTCACCAAGTGACCCACAAGCATCACCCAGTGGTATATCTCTAATATATCCATGGTACTTCGGTGCTGTCCAAACCGCACAGTCTGGTTCCCTGAATCAAGAATCTCACCATTCGCAGAAGAGTGGGCAGTCATATCATGAATGCTATATGCAAATGTGTCTGGCCTATGCCCGTGGTATACGGCCGACCCAGCCCAGAGAAAGCATAATTGTTTCATGCTGGTGCAGCTCGAAATTCGTTGTTTCACAGTGAATGAGTTTAGGTGGGATAGCAAGACGCGTGGACTAAGGCAGAGGGACTCACAGAGGCGGGCTGGCGGGTGAATTGCTTCTAATTGATATTGGTACAACCAGATAAAGCACAAGAGATTCTCAAGGGCCGTAAGAGAGAAACCAAGGCTCTGTAAACTCTTCCCCTCTGTGGCCATGTATGTATCTGCAGCAATGTTTCCTACATGCACACTCAACGAACATGAGTCATTTGTGATAATATCAAAATCCTGCTTCAGCAGGGATAGAGCACTGTCGATTGAGTCAAATGAAGGTGACGCATAGGTCATAACGGGTGTCATAAGCTTGACGGGGCAGACACCCCATTGATCAACCTTCGTATTAAATTCCTCGAGGTGGAGAGAGGGAGCTTGCTTAACCGTCCAGCAAGATGCCTCGATGTAATGCGAAAGATAACTGTTCACTGCGAATCCATTATCTTGCATTGTCTTGACAATCCGTTCATATACAGCCCGTAGCAACTTCCAACGTGACGAGTGGTGAATACTTCCCACCTTAGTAACTTCAATAAAATCAACAATTTTAAAGGTGACAATAAATTCAATCTCCACTCCAAAAGTGTACAAAGTGCGAATATTTTCAGGGAAATTTTTAGAGTACCGAGCCATATTTGCGAGGGTATCCAAATGAGTTTCAAGGAATAATGATATTTTAATATAGAGGCCTAAGTAGAGATATCATATAGGATATATAAGGGGTTTGGACAAAGCTTCGGCTTTTGCAAGCGCTATAGAATATCCCAACGTAGGATTCTGGCCATTTCCGTCGGCCATACTATTCTTCAACTTACTAGATACAATTTTGTGGTCATTCTCCCGCTTGTGTATAGTACTTTGGAGAGAGAATATTGGGATCAGCCATAAAGTAGACAATAATTTGCAGGCCAATTTCCGTTGTACAGGATGACATTCATCATGTAACATGCACAGAAAATAGATTATTGTGCGTATCTTTGCTAGTAATAGCCTGATGCATTTCAGAATGCGCTGGGGTATCAGAGAACAAGAGAGTAGAAGTGAACTCAGTGAATTTATTTTACTAGTCAAGCATTGATCGAGAACGAGAAAGAAGCTGTCAAACGGATGAAACAAGCGATAAATGCGCTGTTTCAACTACTCTTTTTCCAGCAGGTGTACGTTGGCGCTTAAAACCACGTGATATAACCGCCGCAAATCTTAGCCGGGTCTTTTTCTGCAAGGAACGATCTTAATTCCCAAGTCAAACATCAGATGCTGACTGCTGGACCAAGGAACTAAAGAGTCTCAAAGAATTTGCGTACGACTTGTAATGGGTGTGAATCAAATATAATTCGATATCGTATTAGTCTACCTCTCAATAGTGCCCTTTAGGTGATGAAAGAATATTTGAATATAGTCGAGTACTTTCCTTGTTGGAGAGTCTTCTACGGAGTACATAGGTTCCGTTCCTCATTGCAGCGTCATTTCGTGTACTCTATACTACATATGCTTCACCAAAGACTGAACCTATTGTCATGTATGAAAGACACATCTAACTGTATATGCCTCTCCTAAACGACTGCTACTTTTGTTTTTATATGGGTCTGTGTTCCAAGAACGGACTTGTTGGTATGATAATTGGCAGAGAGAGAAGCAAGCTTAATGACAAGGTGAAATATTCGAAACGCTCTTAGCAATAGAAGAGATACAAGCTTTTGATAATTTGCGGCTAAAATTAATGTCAAAAATATAACAAGTCTCTCTGCCTCCAATCAGCGCGAGCCCGCCTTTTTGGCCGAATGGCATATTTGACAGTTATGAGCCCGGTCGTTGCATCCTCTACGCCAAGCCAAACACCCGAGGCTCTACGTTCGAACCTAGCTCTGTACGTCCATCGATTTTCTACGGCCTATAACGGCCATCTAATTACCAATATAAGTAGCCAGTCAGCGGCCCAGTAGGCAGCCTAGTACGGCCCTTATCATTCATTTATTACCCAGAGCGGCCCAGATCAGCGGCCAGCGAGCGGTTCCCACTACACGGCCAGACATCGGCCACTACCAATCATCTTTCCGCGTATATCTAGTTCAGCTTGCCTCGTACCTCATCAAGCTGGGGGGGTGTGTCAAAAATATAACAAGTCTCTCTGCCTCCAATCAGCGCGAGCCCGCCTTTTTGGCCGAATGGCATATTTGACAATTAAACATGGGTGTATCCACGTGACCGTCAGAGGCTCACTTCGTCTTTTTTTGTATGCTGGGCTCCAAAGACATTTTGATATCAAAAAAACAGACGAGGAGAAGCATGAGAGCAACGTGTTGGAGGCGTTGCGTTAATACTAACAGGGTTACAAGCACAACCACACATATAAAACGGTTTACATCAACGTCACGATTGCTCATTGTGCAAAAGATGACAGAACAGTCTTCCCAGTCTCCATATTCCAACTGGAGCAATACCAGCCTCATAAGTCGAATCCACGAACTAGAGCAACAATTGCACCAATACTCCCAAAATGCTCCATCAACAAATGCCTCTGAAAGTGAAAAGAATAGAAAGACGACGGAACAGACGGAGAGAACAACAGTTCAAAGTCGACCCCGCGAACGATCCACGAGTTCGAACCCTCCCCGAAAGTCAGAGAAGAAACGCCGTAAAATAGATCCTTCTAAATATTCTACTCGTCATATTGCCCTTAAGTTTGCTTACCTGGGCAAACGGTATAATGGCTTAGAACATGCGAATGGCAATTTCACGGAGGTGCCTACAATTGAGGAGGAGCTGTGGAAAGCTTTGCGGAAAACCCGCCTTATATTCCCGACCCATAAAGACTGTATCGATGATTTTGCTGTCCCTTCACGCCCACAGTCGATACATTGGGATGGATGCCAGTACTCTAAATGCGGTCGGACGGACAAAGGTGTCAGCGCCTTTGGACAGGTGATAGGGATACGGGTTCGAAGCTTAAAGCCAGCAGCACCGAGTCTCGCAGCTGAAGGAAAAGGGAAACGAACTACAGGCTCTGCTGCTGCTGCAGTATCAGAACCTGGGGATGAAAATATACTAGGCAGTTTTGATGTCTCTGATAAGGAAGAAGCTAAGGCACCAGTTTGGGACGATATTGCAGATGAATTGCCTTATATACAAATATTGAACGGGGCACTTCCGGATGATATAAGGGTTTTAGCTTGGTGCCCTCATCCACCCCCAGACTTTGATGCGCGGTTTTCCTGCCGACAGAGACGGTACCGTTACTTCTTCACACAGCCAGCGTTCTGCCCTGCGCCGGGGGCTCGAGGAATTGTCAGAGCCCCTGAATTGAAGCAAGACCTGTCTTTACCGAAACTCAGAGAAGGTTGGCTGGATATTGAAGCTATGCGTGAGGCAGCACAACATTTTGTTGGAAGCCACGACTTTCGGAATTTCTGTAAAGTTGACACGAGCAAGCAAATAACGAATTTTGTGCGCCGCATTCTACGTGCAGATATAGAGCTTGTGGATCCTCAAAAAACCCCCCTTGGCTTCGTGCAAATGCCTGGGTTTGAGCAATTCGACAACAGCCCAAGAAATACTGGAGTTTCCGAAAGCGTCAGTGATACCAGTCCTGCAGCGGCCAAGGTATACTCATTCACGGTTCACGGCACGGCATTTTTATGGCATCAAATTCGTCATATGGTCGGAATACTGTTTCTTGTTGGTCAAGGCCTCGAGCCCCCGTCCATTGTTCCCCAGCTTTTAGATGTAACAAAAAACCCACGCCGTCCTGTATATGAGATGGCATCGGACAGTCCTTTAGTTCTCTGGGATTGTATATTTGGGGAAGAGGAGGATGAGTTAGATTGGGTCTACCCAGGCGACCCGCGGGCTGGGAAATCACATTCACAAAGGACTGATGGTAACTTTGGTCAAGGTGGTATTGTTGAAGATCTATGGTCTCTTTGGAGAAACCGGAAGATCGATGAGCTGCTAGCTGGCACACTGTTGGAATCCATGGCGAACCGAGGTCAGCTGACGGCCTTATCCAAAGGAGACGACCATCCATCCAATCTAGGACAAGCAGCCCGAAGCCCTAGGGTGTTTAGCGGAGGGGATAACGGGAAGCCAGTTGGAAAGTACGTGCCACTTCTGGAAAGGACAAGGCTTGACCCTGTCGAGGACATGAATGCCCGGTACCTATCGAAAAAGGGGCACAAGTATTGGAACAGAGTGTTGGAGTACCAAGAAGAACAGCGGAAAGCAGCGCTCGACGCTGAATGAGAATCTCCCTTGGCTGATAGATAGACATTTCTAGCTGTTAGGGTATCACTCATAGCTTAGGTTGGGATCCACGCTGCCGTTGACCTTCCATCACGAAGCAGATTCATAGAGGCATTTTCGAGCACCTTTCCAGACTTCCTCAACAATCATGCGCCTTGGTAACAGGTTCTATAACCCGGTATCAGCTAAATCCCCAATAATCACTCCGACTTGGAGCAAATCAGTAAACAAGGAGGGTAGATGGGATAACATACGGGGAAGACAACGAGAACATCAGACTCTCCATCCACAATGATAGCCAGGTAATATCTCACTTCAAACCCTCTAAATGCTTCGTGAATGACGATATCCTGGATTTGAGTTGTGGGTATAAATCTAGTTGTCGCACTGGGGAAGTAGGTAGCAGAAGAGGTAGATGTCTGCACCCCCAATCCACGAATAACAAGAAGCGACTCCTCTTTTTTGGTGTCAGTATCTAGGTTAACCTGGTTAAACGGGGAAGATGGGTGAACAAACCGGTGTAGCCCTTTCTAACGACAAGGTACAACAATACCGCACTGCATGCGGCGATGACCTGCCATATATAGGTATCTGCAATGTTGCATGCAATTACGCCTATATTACTCGACCATATCGTTTCCCAAGGAACTGCTGTCCAGCTGTCTGGTATGTGATGGCGGCTGGTAGCAACATCGATCAGCACAACGAACGCAAATATTAGTGCTCTGACGATGATTCCAACGTAAAAGACAAGTTTTGAGGCAATTGTCGACCTCGGGGAGGCATCGGAGACGGTGAACTGGACTGTGGTCGATGAAGGACTATATGTACTCAGGTGATGAGGCATTGCCCTTGATAGCTCCCGTTTATATGTATAGGAGGTGCTTTATAGCTACTTTAATCGCACACTATGCATAGAGCGTCCTCAAACTTGCAACTTTTTATTTTTAAAAGTAATATCAATGATGTCGAATTACAAAGTGTTCAAGCTGGTTGCAAACGTCGGTTTCGATACTGCGAAATTGATATCATGTGACATATTATGCATGGATTATGTAATATCCTCATCCCCATAGCTCTTACATATAAGTCGCCTTTCCATGGGAGAGCAGCTTGAAAGGCAGGATAGAAGGGTGTACTCAGGGTAAATCCAAGAAGAGGTCGTTACAAAGCGTACCTTATGCCTAACTGGAGGATACCTAGCTTGTCGCATCGTTAGCACATGTACTATGTAGAGTAGCAGTACATGGGACTCCATGTCATATAGTTAATCTACCTGCAGAAGCATGGCCGCCCAAGCCGCGACGCTCCGTCAGGCGAAGGAGGAAAAAAAAAGAAAGAGATGGATGACAAGGGGAAAAGAGTCCTGCTAATCGAACAGCGACTCCGCGGCACGTGTAGGCAGATCTGCAGGCGCTTCTTATATTGCATTCTTCGACTTTTACGAACTTGAACTTCCTCGAGGTTCCTCGCAGGTCAGGCGAGCAATTCTTTATGGACACGTATAGATGCAACTAACGAAAGGAAGAACTTGCTTGAAAAAGCCGCCGTTTGCGCCTGTCGAGGGCGCCAAGAAGCGTTTGTGCCTCGAAAAAAAAAAAAAGGAACTCAGGCTGCAACTAAAAGAAACACGCTTTTTTTTAGGTAGAAACGCAAGACCCACCAGAGGTACAGGCGAGCCCAAGTCAAGCTGCTGGCAACAATCTCCAAGGCGGAGCCGGGAAGGGACAGGACGTGCAGGCAACGCACTTTAAAAAGAGGCTGACCTCCCACCCTCGCTTTTTCTATTTTGTTTTTCCTCCTGTTGTTCCCGTTTGCTTCAAATGCCGCGGAGCCCTTCACCGCGTCGAGACGAGCGAAGAAGCCGGTCGCCTGCGAGACGTCACGACGACAGAGACAGAGACAGAGACAGAGACGCAGGGAGGAAGAAACAAGCGTCTGGGTTCCGGTGGAAGGAGAAACGACGAGATGACGATCGGGATAGGGGCAGAGATTCGGGGAGGTCTAAAGGGTTAGAGCGTGGGTATCGTGATAGTGACAGGCGGAGGTCACCGTTCAGAGACCGAGATAGGGAGAGGGATAGAGATCGTGACCATGATCGTGGCCGTGGCCGTGACCGTGAGTGCGAACGGAGGCCAGAAAAGGACGATGTAAGCGGTGAGAAGGAGAAGAGGGAGAAGAAGAAGAAACCTGCTGCTGCTCCGTCCAACGAGCCTATGATTATCGTCAACGTCAACGACAGACTAGGCACCAAAGCTGCTATCCCATGTCTTGCTTCAGACCCTATCCGTAAGTCTCTGCCTGTACCTCGTTTTATGCCCTAGCGAGTCTAACATTCTCCTGCCTAGGCCTCTTTAAAGCTCAGGTAGCTGCCCGGATAGGTCGAGAGCCTCACGAAATACTTCTCAAACGGCAAGGGGAGCGGCCGTTTAAAGACCAGCTTACCCTGGAGGATTATGGTGTCAGTAATGGCGTACAACTGGACTTGTAAGTCGACTGTTCTTCCCTCTCCCGTTATACTCAATGGAACGCACTAACTCTAGCGCAGGGAGGTGGACACTGGAGATTGATATAGTTGCACACATTTTTCCCTTGCACACGCTCGAGATGAAAAGCTTACGGTCATGAGCTTTTGTGGTGTTATGTTATAATGAACCGTCCTGGGTCTTGCACACCGGTGCTGTGAGCGCTCTTGAAACGAAAACTCAAAGACAATTAATACATCTTGTTTTAATCTCTATTTTCTGGTTCCTCCTTGGTCTACACCGTCTTCGTGTACTATATCTACTGCATCATGGATAGACTCCAGCAGAGATAGCTTGGTAACACCGTTTCTCCTCCTCCTCCTCTTCTTCTTCTTCTCATCATCTCTCTCTTCCTCTCTGCTTCATCTCTGCTTCTCTGCTTCTTCCCATGTGCTGTCTTGCCCAAAACGACCACAGAAACGTCATGCTTACTAACAACCGCACCTTTCCACTTTAGACATGAAATGGGCTTGCTCCAGCCAATCATCTTGCTCCATTGCATGTGACCTTCGGCGGAAAAAAATACCTGCAAAAACGGGAAATTTCGAAACATCCACAAATTCCGTGACTGACTTTTTGCCTCATTTTTGTTCCGGACCAAAAAAAAACTCTCGCTTGCAACCATGCTTGCCTCTCGTCTCTTGACTCTGCTCTCGTCTTCCATGCTGCCCTAACAATGATGCTGATAGCGAGATCGTGATTGCTGTCCTCGTGGAAACAGTGACACCTTCTTTTCCTTCTTACTCTCTTCTTTTCTTGATGAAGTTGATTGGCCTTTCGAAAATAATTACTCCAACCGCGGCCGTTTGACAAACCATCATCGATCGGCGGATATTATATACTTCTTGGAATTTTATGTCATAGCCATCTAGGACCTCTTCAGCACATTACATCCCTTGGGAAATCTCTTACTACAGCTATTTCAATATGGTCCGAAACCTCGTTGTCTTGGGCGGCAGCTCGCATCCACAGCTGAACGCAACCATCTGCAGACAGCTGGGTATTCCTCCAGTCAACGTTTTGTTGACAAAATTTTCTGTTGGTGAGACACGCGTGGAGATCAACGAGTCGATTCGAGGAAAAGATGTCTACATCATCCAATCTGGTGGAGGGAAGGTGAACGACCACTTGATGGAGCTTTTTATCACCATATCGGCGTGTAAGACTGCCTCTGCTAAGCGAGTCACTGCCGTCCTCCCTCTCTTCCCTTACTCTCGCCAAAGCGATATCCCATACAACAAAGCTGGGGCACCTCTTATAAAATCATCTACTGTCGCCAAACCCGAAGCCAGCAACGCCTACACCTTCGAAAGCACCCCGCCTACCCCGCCGGCTGGAAATATAGAAAGCGTTGGGCTTCAGAACGGAATAGAGGGCCTTCACAAGGGACTGGCTCAGGTCCAGCTGAACGATCTTGAGAATGCCGGCTCTCTCAACAAGGCAGCGCGGTTATCCCACTATGTTAACGGTATAAAACGTAGTGATACCTTGGACTCTCTAAAGTCTGAAAACGGCCACCACCGTATTCCCACCAGTCACAGTGATGAAACGGCCAGCAATGCCTCCAATACCTCGAAGATGAGTTCATTTCAGCCCCGCCCTGGCTACCGACAGTGGGTTGCTCAGGCCGGAACCTTGGTGGCTGACCTGCTCACCTGTGCCGGCGCAGACCATATCATCACTATGGATTTGCACGACCCACAGTACCAAGGGTTCTTCGACATCCCTGTCGACAACCTCTACGGACGTCCTCTCCTCAAGAGATACATTCAACAAAACATTCCAGATTTCCGCGAAGCAGTGATCGTCAGCCCCGATGCCGGAGGCGCTAAGCGAGCAACTGCCATCGCAGACTCTCTGGGCATGGAGTTTGCTCTTATTCACAAGGTAAATCTACGGCCGTTTTCCAACCGTACAAACTTTCTTTCCTATAATTCGTCCTGACCTGTTTTCACTATTTTTCAGGAGCGACGTCCAACCA
Source organism: Microsporum canis CBS 113480 (assembly GCF_000151145.1). Classification (NCBI taxonomy): domain Eukaryota; kingdom Fungi; phylum Ascomycota; class Eurotiomycetes; order Onygenales; family Arthrodermataceae; genus Microsporum; species Microsporum canis. The sequence continues at coordinate 1,735,214 of NW_003299169.1, read as the reverse complement.
AAATCACCGATCGCCAGAACGCCACCATGATGTTGGTCGGAGACATCAAAGACCGGACAGCCATCCTTATCGATGACCTTGCCGACACCTCCAATACTATAACCCGTGCAGCAAAGCTATTGAAGAAAGAAGGCGCTTCAAAAGTCTATGCCTTGGTCACGCATGGTATTTTCAGCGGCGATGCCATTGACAGAATAAATGCGAGCGCCCTGGACAAGGTCGTCGTCACAAATACAGTTGCTCAGGAAAATAACCTAAAACGATGTCCTAAATTGGAGATCTTGGAAGTTGGCCAGGTCTTTGCTGAGGTACTTAAAAACATCCCACCTTGAACCGGCAAACTGTTTGTTTCAGAAGCATGTTTACATATTTACTAACCCGGTTATATCTCCATAGGCAATCCGTCGTGTCCACCATGGTGAAAGTATCAGTGTGCTGTTCCAATATGACTAAGAATAAAGATACTCAACACACAACCTCCTGCTATCAGAGCTCATATCAACTTCCATATATCTATCCTACAGTCCGCCATTACCTTCACTCTGTGTCTCTGTGTCTCTCTGTCTCGTTTCTGAACCAATTTTGTTTTTCTTGGACTGGTGCTCTGAGGCATGCTGCCCAGCCATACCTCAGAAAACCAGTCCTATAAGACAGTCATTTCAGAAGACTCTGCCTATGTCGTGGTCATAACCCTTCCTTTTTTTTCATTAATGTCCCGATTACCTATTTTTTACTCTTATATTCGTCGAATACTAGCAAGGTAAGTGGTGAAGTATTTGTCTTTATTTGGTCACACAGATGAAGCTCTTTTTCTTCCTCTTTTACTTCTCTCAAATCCCATACCATCCATGACAACCAAAAAAAAAAAAAAGATAAAAACAGGCCAATTTGAAGATCCAGAAAAAAAAAAAGCTCATAAAGACGAAGGGGTAGGTTTTTATTCTTATTTCCCTTTCCATATTTTTTTTGGCTCGCTTTTCTCTCTTACTCTTTTCTTCATTGCGACGGATGCTTCGTTTAATTGCTTGACTGGTTGATTGGCAACCGATTTTTCCTCTGCCAGCGAGCCTGTCTGCGTTGGTGCGTTGGGCTTGCTGGAACTTTTAGTATCTATCATTCATTGCTGGGTACATATCTTTTACATAGTTACTATGCTGTAGTTTCTTTGTGCGAAGGTCTCTTGATCCTTGTATAGGTTACTACGGAATTTTTGGTGTAAGCCCCCCTCCTGTAAGGGGATCGTTGCACGAGGGATCTGGGAGGCTTCACGTTAGAATATTTTACCGTGCAAACGGGGTTTATGTGTCACGAATAGACGGGGAGAGCTACGGTTGGTGATTTCTTTCTTCCTCTCGTCATATAATAATAGGATAGGACCATAGGATATATAACGTTGCCGGAATAATAGGTAGTGATTTATCTAAACGCTGAGCAGCCGGTAGCAATTCGTCATATTATAAACAAGATAGGAAAGATTTATTATGGAAACACGGAAGAGATACGTTTCGAATCAATATGGCATCCATGGTAGGCAGACAGCATATCAAAAACTCCAGCGGTATCGGAATAGGAATGATGAAAATAAACGAAAAGAAAAAACTCCCTAAAGCACACTTATATAGTTCCCTATCCTGTCTTTCTGGTTCTGGGCAATACACTCCGCGATCCAAGTGATGTTGCGAATTTCCTGTGTTTGTATAGGGAGTCAGATTAAGACGGCAAAAGGCTGAGAAATATGGTTAGGGGGAATGACTAACCTGCTCCCGTAGCTTCACCCAAGCGTATATTATAGCAGGAGTGAATTGGCGAGTAAATGCCAGCTTCAACAGCTCCATCTCTCTCTGGTAGAAGAGGTCTTCCAAGCTCCTACCGTCACTACCAGGGCCACCGGAGCCGGACTGGTTTAGGCCAACGGTGTCGAAGAACGCCTTGTAGTCGGCCACGACCGTCACGGCGAGAGAGACGCCCTCGAGATCATCTGCGCGAGAAAGCATCAGAGAGCCTTCCGGGTATAGTTTTCCGAATTCTGGATATAGCTTCTTTCTCTCGGCTTTGGAGAGTTCGGTGCCGAACGAGTTCAGGGTGATGTTGATCGCTCGACGATCAGCCTCGAACTCTAGGGCTTCAGACATGACTTCTGAGGTAGGAGAGTCTTTGAGCTCCGGATCGGTGTTGATGAACCGGTAGAAATCCTCCAGGTAGTTTTTGTACAGCGTGTTGCGGATGATCTCGATATTCAGCTCGTCTAGATCCTGATGGCTCAGGCTGCCCTTGAAGTACGGCGCTAGAGGGGTTTCGATGAGGACAGAGTTGTACAGCTCTTCGATATTGGTCGCTACGCAGAGGACTGGCATGGTTTCAAAGAAGCCGAGCGGGTGACACCTGTCCAGGAGTTCTCGGGTGTCTCGCTCATGGAGGGTACCGGTAATGAGGAGGGCGATGTTATCAATCATGTAACCATAGGTAAGGTATTCCATGAACTTGGCCGTCGAGCCACTGGCCTGTGCTTGGAGATAACGGAACTCAGCAACAAGCTTATCGGTGGCCTTGCCGGCCAGCGCAGATGTAGAAGGGTTCGGAGGGAGAGCAGCCAGGAAGTCGCCATAGGATGGGCCGAGCTGGAGCTTGACGTCTGTATACAAGGTCAGCCTTTGTACACTGCGGTTTATTCGGTTTTCACGACTCTCGCCGTCAACCAGCCATGCACAGAGCATCCTATGGATATAACATGTACACACCGTCCACGGTATCGCATTGTGTCAGGTTGCTGTAGTTCTGCGAGTTCAGCAGGTTGTTGCGGTATCCGCGAACGACTCCTTCGACATAGCTGGGCGACGGGGGTTAGCCTTTCTGTCTGATCATGTCCAGCGAGCACCAGGACGACCTACCCGTTGTCCACGTTGAAGAAGAGGCCCTCCATGGTCAGTATGGATCTATCTATTCTATCTTCTGGGTCTCTTTACTGTCTTCTTCCTCTTTACATCACCGACTTCGTGCAAACCAAAAACATGCAGCTTGGAGAGTCACGTGTTGTATTACATAATAGTGTGCTTTTTTTTGCGACTTCGAAGAAAAAAGAAGAAGAAAATTATTTGGAGCCGAAAAAAAAAAAGAAAGCAAAGGAAAAAGTTGTGCGTCTTTCTCGTGCTCAACGCCGTGGAAAGCTCTCGTCCACGGATTTTTGTTCGCGCTCTAGCTCTGGTGAAGCTACGCGAAGATCGTATATATTTTTAATTCTATCCCGAGAAGCCGCCGCCATGACCCTCTTTATCCTCACCGAGACCAGTGCGGGCTATGCCTTGCTCAAGGCAAAAGACAAGAAGCTCCTCAAGCGAGACGATCTCGCAGCAGAGACGGAGACTGCAGAGGGAATCTCGAATCTGTACGTTTGCAATGGCATTGTTCGCCCTTGATATAGAAAGAAAGACGCTGGGTTGTTGAAGAAGGGTGGTGATGTCTCAATATGAAGAAATTTTCCATCATTTTGGACAGCCCCTTTCGATAGCTTTTTTTCTTTTGGATAGCTTCATGTTGTATCATGTTGGATAATTCGATGGACTGACGGCGATGTCTCTGCAGTATGAAATTGAAGAACTTCCAGAAATTCGACAGCGCCACTACTGCCTTGGAGGAGGTCGCATCTGTTATCGACGGCAAAGTTACGCCACGCCTTGCAAGCCTGCTAGAGACTATTAAAGACGAGAAGAAGGTGTCGTTGGCCGTTGCTGACACCAAGCTGGGTATGTCCTCGAGTTGAAGCCCGTGATGCGCACGGCTTATGTCCAATTGCGATATTCCCTGCGCAAAATGCTCTAATAACTGTAACTCTTGCTGACACGTCGGTTCCCTTATAGGCAATGCAATTGGCAAGCTGCCGGGACTCTCCATCCAGCCTGTTGCTGATGGCAACACTGCTGAGCTTTACCGTGCTATCAGAGCCCACCTTCCAACCCTTATTCCTGGATTGGTGCCCACTGATATATCTACCATGTCCCTGGGTCTATCCCACTCCCTTGCTCGACACAAGCTCAAGTTCTCCGCAGATAAGATTGACACCATGATTGTTCAGGCAATCTCTTTGCTTGACGACCTTGATAAGGAGCTCAATACCTATGCTATGCGTGTGAAAGAATGGTTTACCAGCATTTCCCTGAGCTGGCTAAGATCCTGAACGATAACATGGCCTACGCCAAGGTCGTGCTTAAGATGGGTATCCGTAGCGACTCTGAAACCACAGATCTCTCTGAAATTCTTCCCGAGGAGATGGAATCCGCTGTCAAGATGGCTGCCAACAAGTCCATGGGAACTGAAATCAGCAACGAAGACCTCGAGAACATCCAGTCTTTGGCCGAACAGGTCGTCGCATTCTCAGAATATCGTCAGCAACTTGCCAACTACCTCTCCGCTCGTATGGCTGCTATTGCTCCCAACCTTACCGCCCTGGTTGGTGATCTGGTCGGTGCTCGATTGATTGCACATGCGGGCAGCTTGATGAACCTCTCCAAGAGCCCCGCCAGTACCATTCAGATTCTTGGTGCCGAGAAGGCCTTGTTCCGTGCTCTTAAGACGAAGCATGACACCCCCAAGTACGGTTTGATTTACCACGCCTCGCTCATCGGTCAAGCTACCGGTAAGAACAAGGGTAAAATGGCTAGAGTGTTGGCTGCTAAAGCTGCAATCGGCCTCCGCGTCGATGCCTTGAGTGACTGGACCGCCGATGCCGATGGCAATGAACCCACCGAAGAAGAAAAGTCTGCTCTCGGAATGGAGTCGAGATACTACCTTGAGAAGAAGCTGGCGTTCCTCGAGGGAAAACCACTCAAGGCTAGGGGTATTGCCATTGCTCCTAATGGTGTTGAATCTGCCGTCCCTAAGAAATGGGAAATCAACGAAACCAAGAGATACAACACCGATGCAGATGCTCTGGCTGGTGGTGATGCCGCCGCCGATAAGAAGAAGTCCAAGAAGGACAAGAAGAGTAAACTGATCCAGGAGGTTGAGCCTGAAGATGAGGAGATGAAGGACGCCGACCAGGGAGAGGAGGAAGATGACGAATCAGACGAGTCCGAAGAAGAAAAGGCCAAGAAGGAGAAGAAATCAAAGAAGTCGAAGAAGTCGAAGAGCAACGGTGATGATAACGTTGAAGAGCTAGCCGAGAAAGCCGGTCTCAGCGTCAAGCGATACCTCCGAAAACTCGAGAGGGGCGAGATTTCCTTTGACAAGGACGGTAACCCATCTTCTATCAGCAAGAAGGACCTGAAGAAGGCTAAGAAAGAGGCTAAAAAGGCCGAGAAAGAGGCCGGAACAAAACGAAAGCGTTCAGATGCCGGCGAAGAGGCAGATGAGTCCAGGAGTGAGAAGAAGAAAAAAGAAGAAAAGTAAGGCCTAATTGACGCGCGCAGTGCCTTGATGCTGTCTAAATCCTTTTTTGTTGCTGTATCATATCCAGCTTCTGGTGTCTTGGTTTTCGTCTTCTTTGATAGGGTGGCATCACTTATGGCGAGATGTTATTTCTTTGAATTTTTGAATTTTTATTTGCTCTCTTATTATCTCCTTTGGGATTTTCTAATGGCGGCGCTTGGGGACCTTTTCGACCTGGATTCTTTTAAAATAGTACAAAAGGAAAAGCGTTCAGATACTTTCACTTTTAAAATATTGAAGCTTTTTGTCTTTGATCAAACTCCATTGAATTTTTGTGTTCATATCCACACAACACACATTTGGAGTCCTTCCCGAGTGTTCTTGCTCCAACACTGACAGCCGAAATCAACACTATCCAGCCAATGCAGTTGCTTTGACCCAAGTCTCTCTTCTCTGTAAGCTTTCGAACCACTTGACGACATTCGCATACTTTTTAAATGTGTCCTGATACCCAAATGCCCATAGAGCAGAGGCATTGGGCAAGTGAAACAAATCAGCCAATGTCAGCTCATTACCCGCGAGAAACTCCTGCCTGGCAAGAATCTTGTCATATATGGCTAATGCCGTATCAAGATCAGCTTCAGCTTGCGCGACTCTGGCTTCGTCTGGAGGCCCAAGTCCCTTGACTCTGTCCACCGTTTATCAGCAACCATTCTACGTGCACATATCAAGGGACAGTGACGGCTCATACACACTTTTTGATGACGAGTTCAGTCCCTAACGTTTCAGCAGCGGCTGCAAAATAACTTTGCTCCATAGAACAAGCCTGTTCAAAGAGGCCGTATGCCCTATGGTCGCTCTCGTCGGGGATTAACTTGGAGCCAGAAGTATATTTCCTAAATTAGGATATTTGTCAGGCTCCATGATTCTGGATAGTACCCTGCTGTGGACACGGAGATGCGACTGAAATACTTGCCTCGCAAGATATTTGCAGATAGCTCTACTCTCAAACATGACAAACCCATCATCCTCCAACACAGGTACTTTCCCAAAAGGCTGCAACTTTTTGTATTCTTCAGTTTTCTGTTCTCCTTTTGCAATATCTACGAGGATGTGCTCATATGGCAATTGTTTCTCCAGAATCACGACCAGGACGCGGGCCGTGGACATCGCGGATCCATAGAGTTTGAGAACCATTTTGAAATCAAATATTGGAGATGGTATAAATATTCCGAGGAGTAGAAAAACAGCTTCGTACACTGAGGTACAATGCTCTAACCAGCCTTCATGGGAAGAGTAAGCTGTATTTGTCTGCATACCCCTCAAACAGAAGGATCACCTAGCCAAAGACGACATGTTTTAGGGCAAGACTGGCATCCTGGTATAATTGGCTTGCGGCTGAAAGAGTAGCTTTCATAGAGTAGTTATCGAATCACCTCCGCAATATCTTCCAGCTGTTTATCTCCAAGCTGGGTGTGCACATACATGGCCACAGGGCTATTCGTAACCCCCGACTACTAGTGGACTGTTGCGGTCCTCAGGCCTCGTTTAATACATTCAACATAAACTAGAGAGACATCAAATAGAAAGGCCTAAAAAACCCACCAATGAGAAGCGTTTATATCCCGGAGACGGATTAACTATGATCCTAATGCGTATTAAAGGTTACATAATTGATTCTATATCAAAAAAATACTGTAGAGCTCTGACGAGAGCTCCGAAAAGAGTACATACAGTTAAATATGAAGGTAAATACCTATTGAAGTCACTGCTACGAGTCATGCGGACTAATTATATATAATAGGTCCTCGATCCCCAGTCTGCCATACTCTCGAATGTAGAAGTGTTGGCCTACTTGAAATCAAATCCTCCCCGCTTATCACCACAAGCTCCTTTTCCAAATACAAAGAACTTTGTGCCCAAACCAGACTTGAGAGATTACAACACGGTAGTAAAAGAGGTTAGAATTTCCCTAGGGCAATATTAGAGGCTTGTCATTGCTAAATATATCTCCAGTTCAACGATTATGTAGTTAGACTCTCCCCGCACCTCCTATCGTACCCTAGCTTTTCATCTATATCCCCCGAAAATACCGCCTCGTTAGATACCAGTGGTAACTCAACAACCGATCTTGATATTGCCTTGCGAACACTGATCTCGAACTTGAAGCCATTCAATTTGACGAAGGCGGAGGTATTGATGATCATCAATCTGGGAGTAGGCCTTGAGGCCAAGCCGGAGGGGGAAACAGCAGAGGATACCGTCATGGAAGACGCAGAAGGTGAAGATGGTGGTGCAGGGGTAGATTATGGTGCATTGGCTCTTCTAGATACGATTATAGAAGACAGAGAGGAACGGTTGGCTGATGAAGATGTTGCTGAGATTTTAAGAATTGTGAGGGAGACCCTGGGGAAGAAAGAACCGGCAAGGGAAGAACCACAAGAGGTCGTTGGGGAAAGCTAAGTGGGTACTCCCGCAGACATCTTGATACTTTACATTATTAGAGACATACGTCCGTACTTTTAAGGGAGGTGAGTTTACGATATGAGGTGTCCTTGATCCGGATGGAAAATGGGTAAGCCACATTCAACTCTGAGTAAATTATTGCGCTCACTAACCGCATAGATAGCATTATTGTTTTTGTCCTCCTTGAAGTCAATTCGGGGCCATCATACCGGCAAGAGTCTTTGCCACAAATCCATTGCCTACTGGCAAGCTATAGATGGAAGGCGAATATCAACATTAGCCATTGCTATTAGCACGATCAAGTGGCAAATGTCCTAGTTGGATGATTACACATGGATTATGTGCTCAATATCACCACAGCCTGCTCCTGAGAGTTCATTAAATGGGTTGGGCTCTCCGACACAGATCGCTCTGGTAATGTTGCACAGGCTTCGGCAACCTAACTGTCAGGAATAGTAACTGTGGCCCGGCGTGCTCAGAATTTCTACCGTTCCACGATTTTATTCTTGGTGGTACAAATTATTTGACGGAAGATCATGGTGTCAATTGAAATAAACTTGATCCAAATTATAGACAATGCGAGGTACATATTTATATACGCAGCCGTTCTAACATAAACTCAAATTTCTCTCATTCTTTACTTTTCTAACGAAGCGTGTAAAAATATATATATATCTACCAAAGGGCGAGCAAATAGAAAGAATGCATGATCAAGGCACTTTCATGGCGTTATTCCATTCTAGGCTTTCTAACATTATGCCGAAGAAAGGTACATTAAAATTTTAAGTCTATTCAAGGTATATCTCGTCTCTCAAGCGTTGTAAATTACGCATTAGCCCACCACCGCTGCTCTCTGACTTTTCTCGAGAAGATAGCTCAGTCGTCCTACCCTTTGAAGAAGCCCCATTGGCTTTTCGATTCTCTTTCTCCTCTAGGACCTTCCGTCTGTCCTCGACAATCTTTGAAAGGCTGTCAACGAATTTGAGTCTTGGTTTCTCTTCTACCGTGCCTTTCCATACGCTTGCGAGGAGCCGTAATTCCTCAACTCGACGAGCTGCGGCTTCCAAACCGGCTTCTCCTCCACCGTTGCTGTCCAGCAGCCCGGTGACCTGTGATCTAAACTTTTTTGCTACTTCCCGACCCTTTTCTTCTAGGCTCCGTGACTCAGGTCCAGCCTCTGGAGCCGAGACTGATATGAACGAGGAAGTAATTGAGACTTCTGATGGAGGTAGAGGCCATTCCATAGCCTCGCCAAATACCTGTATCACCTCTTCCAGTCTACTTCTAACCTGCATCAACGTCCGTAGGCGAGATATATACTCTGGATCATCCTGTGCAGCCTCCGGCTGTGTGTTGTTATCCAGCTCTTTTTCCTCTTGTTCTTCGTTTGGCGTGTATGAGGTGGTAGAAGTTGGTTCGGGCAGGCCCTGCGGAAGGATATTGCGAATATCGTCCTGTAGAGTATCCGTAAGGGTGTCTGAGAGACTGATTGCCTCTCCACGCAAGACCTCTACCTCATATGCCAGCCGTCCACTGCTTCGTATTATCTCATCTGTAAGCTGGTTAAGCGTGTTCGATAATCGGGCATTTTGCGCAGTAAGCTGGGATAATAGCGATTGAGTCCGAGTAGAGACTTCTGCGATCGAACTGCCGCCTACTGAGCGTGATTGCGAAATGTTCAATGACGGGAGAGTGTCATTAAGGAAGTCCACTGGGTCGAACGAGGGGTCTGAGAATTGCGGTAGCAACGGGTCAGCCGCGGAAAACAAGACTTTTTGAGCGTCCTCGCCCTGTGTATTGGATCGTTGAGCCATGTCCCCAGTGTATTATACGAATATCCAGAAGCCTAGAGACGGGGAATCAACCGATCATGCTCGGTTTGCAGAACAAGTTGTTGATATAAAAAAAAAAAGGTCAGGCTCTGATTAGCTTTCGTCAGTTCAAGCTTAAAAAAGGGTGGGCCTTGACGTCAACTCAAAAAGAAGCGCCCTGCTAAAGGCGACGCAGGATTATAACGCACTGATAACGCCTTTTCAACGATCAAGGAGGCTACGGATCAATCAACATGTTGCTAGATCAACGTCTTGAGGTCTACAGCAACTATCGTTGTCTGTTGCAGCCTGAGGCTTCAAAACGAGCTTACGTGAGGCGGCTCTTGCGTCTTGAGAGCTTCTTAGGGCAAACCGCAAGTTAAAACACTTTGTTGATGACGCTCTTCAACCGGCTTTCCGCTGGCCTTCTCATGCCGTGGCCTCCGGCTCAGATTTTTCTGGCGTGATGGAAATCCAGGTTGGTTTGCTTCTCAAGATCAGTTTCTTTATACCTGCGAACTATTCGGAGTCTTCCAGGGGGTACCACAGCCCACCAGACCTTCATATCTACATCAGCTAGAGCATGACCTCTTTAGTATGCAAAAATTTCCTTTGATATTTGATTCCCTTTGTGCCGGAATCTAGCGAGATGAACTGAGAGTTAACTTTATATATTTCTCTAGGATGTTCATTCACCTCACAAATTCATCTTCTCTTGACATCTGGGCGTGCTCCTCTCACCCTTACTTAGCTGCTTGTATTCACAGTATCAACGTCTCAGCATCGGCACCTTTCTTCTTGAATCCTTTTACTACTTCTACTTTTTCATCTTTTCCCGCTCCTTCGCTTTCATCTTTTCTCCCAGGCTGAACTATCTTTTTTTTTCACATCTCTTGTTTTGATATTACTTGGAAAAAGGGTGCAGTAGTTGCGCAAAATACTGCATATACTCCCGCTTATCCTTGAGGATGCCTAGAAAGGCATTTATTCGCGATCTCTGCAAGGCTTCAACGCCTGGGGCTTTTTCGAGGCTGGTAGATATAAAGCCTGGCGGAGACGATGGCACGTTGTCTTGCTCTCTGGTCCTCAGTGAGGACCCTAAGCGGCTGGTGGACCTTGAATTCATGGTTACAGGTAAGGCATCTTACATGTATGGTTATCTTGCAAGTATCCACATGCTAATGAATATACCTAGATATCTCACTTTATCCCGACGAGCATGAGTTTTTCATGTACACTACATCCGAGGATGTCCCTCATTACGTTACGGACGTCCTAAGACAAACTCAACGGGGCATCTGCCGCCTGGAGATTCCGGAAATGTTATCACAACTAGACTACACTTTTCAGAGAAATATAGAACTGAAGGGTGGGGTGGGAGACAGCTCGGTTATTGATGATATTTTCCTATGCGGTGAGAATACGATGACTTCCGAGATCGAGAACGCTCCTCCAGACTTGAATGATGACGAATATCAATGGTCTTCAGCTTCACAGCCAATAGATACCCCAATAACTCTTTCAACAAAAACGGGAGAAGAAGCAGAACAGGAGATTGAGGACCTCCTATACAATATATCAGAAGACTTAAAAGAAGTAAAGTTGGCCGGCTTCCGTGTTGGATACGTTGGAAACAAGATATGTCCCATAGTGTCCGTTTCCTGCCGCATTTCGAAACTTGGCATATCAGAGGACGCGATGAAAGCGTGGCATATCCAAGAGGAACAATACCTAATTTGTCTGATTCGTTATATCGGAAGATACCAATCCTTGGAACACCTCCTCCTCGAGGATGAACAAACTGGAAAATCTTCCGTCGAATTTCGTATTGGCCTCTGTGATATGTACAAACCTTCCCTGGGAAGCGCTCTCGACATGTTTGACCAAGCTAACCCAAATGTAAAAGCTTCTATGGACCCCATCATGGATAGGGAGATGATACACTCCTTCATAAGTGGCCCCTTAAATGCCTTGCTAAATGAACGATTCATCAAGATCTTACGTTATAGACACAATTTTGGTCAGTCATGGTCTGGAGCAGAGCAGTTTTTCAACGATTATATGGGCAAGCCCATCGGCGCTTCAGATCCAATTTCCTTCACTTACCAAGAGCCTGACATACCAAAAGAGAAGGCAGCCACATTCCATCACTTTCTTAAATCAGACCATCTCATGGAAAAAAATGGCTTAGGAGCATCTTTCCCCCTTATAACGATGCAGTTTACACTTCGTCACTTTGTAAGATGTACGGAATTTTGCCTTGTTTGTCATTGCAAAACCAATGATACCTTCGAGGCCATTAAGCCTTACGTTTGCTCTAAGAGCTTGTGCCTGTTTCAGTACATGGCTCTGGGATTTGGACCTAGCCTTGAATGGGAGATCATTACACAGCCTTATGTGGTCGATTTGCTAGCCAGCTTCACTTATTCTAGCGCCTATCGAAGCCGCATTGCTGATCCGCCAACAGGTCTTGGAATTCTGGTTCCTGGAGGTATAATAGATACAAAGTATCACCATCTCTGCCATGCTACTGATGATGTTTCTTCTAATTGTCAACGAAAATTGCGTTACGAAGCAATGTTCGATCAATCAAAGTTGACAATGAAGTTTTCTGGGTGCTTTCCAGACCGTCGAGTATGTGTAGGTGACTGGCTTGTCATCATTGATGAAGGGTGCTACCTTCATTGCCGTGTTACTGACACCAGCGAATGGCCCTCAGTTAATCTTTCAAACCCTATTAAGGTGTTAAAACATGCAGCGGCAAAGCAGGTTTCGACGACATCAGATATTAGGAAAGTCTCTGTTGCCTGGTATGAACAAAATTTTGACGATCTTGACAGAAAGTTCCAGCATCAAATGATTGTGTCTCTACTTGACACCCTTCCAACGGTTGTTGAGATGAAGGAGTACCTAACGGAGAACCCTAGAGGCTCTCAACGTACACTTGCACAATGGAAAGATAAAATTTCAAAGTCCGCTCTCGATATATTACGCTGGATAGTTGCATCAAATCGTTCTTGCATTATTCAGGATGACCCAGACCCCATTGGGGATGATACCGTCTCCCCTCCAGCCAACAATGACCGTGTCAGGGGAGTTGCTGGCTATATGCAATTTCGCTTTGCCCAAGGGGCTCCGGATAAAGAAGAACGATTTTCTCAAGCTGTCATGGCTGCAAAAGAAAGACTTCAAAAACCGCACGCTACTCTCTTTGCATGGCATGGTAGCCACCTCTCTAACTGGCACGGTATTCTACGCGAGGGATTGCATTTTAAGGAAACCCTCCATGGGCGGGCATTTGGGCATGGTGTTTACATGAGCCCACACTTTGATACTTCTGCATCTTACCTTAATACTGCATCAACCTGGGACTCTCTTGTTGGCCCCCATTCAGGAACAGAAACCTGGCCAAGCAGTAAACTAGGAGTTATCAGTGCAATATCATTGAACGAAGTGGTGAATTCTCCTAGAGATTTTGTGAGCACCACGCCACATTTAGTTGTATCTCAGCTGGATTGGATTCAAACGAGATACCTATTCGTGAGTTGTTCTCTAAACAAGAATGTCGGTGCGACTCAAGAGACAAAATCGCCTCCATATTATCATCAAGACCCTCGATACGTGGCGCATGGCCCACATTTTAAACAAATCACCATTCCCTTGTCTGCGTTTAGCCAGCAGCGGCGCCTTGCCCTGGGAATAACAGCCAAACCTCCACTCACAGAGTCGGACACTACCGCCGCCAAAAAACAAGGCAAAGCAACCCCTGTTAAAGATGCTGCAAGCTCATCGGCTGAGGCAGGTGCTTCAACTTCTCCTTTGTCAAAACAACAGACAACACATCCTAGTGCTGGAAATAGTTTATCTAAAAAATTGAATGGTGGGCCGAAAGTAGTAGATCCGGATCATGGGGGCCAGGACGGTCCCACAAAACTGCACGTCCCTGACCCGGCCCCTATTGAGGTACCATCTTGTTATCCACATTCTGTGGAAGCTGATGGCTACCTTAGCGAGGAAACAGACATTGAAGATCTCAATCTTGTCATACAAGCTGACAAGATCAAAGCCAGGCGAGCAAGTCGCCATCAACTCCCTGAAGCTCCTGAAGATAACGGCAAGGGGAGAGATAAGGGTAAGGGCAAGGCTCAAAATAAAACCGATTTTATCCCTGGAACTCTCGACCCGGCAACTCTCCCTATGATGGCAGCTCCAAAATATGCTACACCAACCGCCACAGCCTCTCTCCAACGTGACCTACGAGCGGCTCTTCGTATACAAGATAACGAACCACCCGCCGATCTAGGCTGGTACATTGACCCAAGCCTCGTCAATAATGTCTACCAATGGATTGTTGAGCTGCATTCTTTCGACCCTTCGCTGCCCTTGGCCAAGGATATGGTAGACGCTAGTATCAAGTCCGTGATTCTCGAACTCCGATTCCCCCAGCAATATCCAATTTCGCCGCCTTTTGTCCGAGTTATTCGCCCTCGGTTCCTAGGTTTTCAAAGTGGTGGAGGCGGCCATGTTACCGCAGGCGGTGCACTTTGTATGGAACTCTTGACAAACTCAGGCTGGTCTGCCGTGTCGAGCATTGAAAGTGTGTTGCTTCAAGTTCGCATAGCAATCTCTAGCACTGATCCTCGGCCGGCGAGGTTAGCGCCTGGTCAAAATTCACTGAAAGGAAAGGTACTGGAGTATGGTGTTGCAGAGGCCGTGGAGGCGTTTATCAGGGCCTGTAAGATGCACGACTGGCAGGTTCCTACTGACTTCGAGCGGGAGGTCAAGGGCGGATGGGTTCGCGCAGATGGTCCATCAAATAGAAATTAGTCTTTCTATTTACCCAATTACCTTGACCTAAATACAGACATTTACAAGTCAGACACTGTCTATGATAACTTTTCCAGAGACGATTCCTTAGCATGTACCTCGCTGAGTTACTACACTGGGTGATCAGGCTGGAGAGCTGATGTGAGGTGGAAGGCGAATGGGCGTTAAAACGAGAAAAGAGAGCGAAAAAAAACCCATAAGGATCGAATTGAACTTTGTATCAAGTCTGGATAGGGGGTCTTCTAGTTAGAAATCAGCTCTATGCGGCTCCAGAGCTCCTCAAGTCAAACTAGACGGGTATGTAGACGGAGTTATAATCTACCCGCATAAAGACTGGAAGGCACAAATTAAGGACTTTGAAAAAAAAAAGACTTAGTATAACAAAAACAAACGTTGATTAAGAAAAATCTCCTCCCCTTCCCTGCCTATCATTGGAATCATATATAAGTCGCGTAAACCAATGCCACCAGCGATAGACATTGAACATGAAATTCAAAAGGAGAAAACCAACGTAAGAAAGAAACATAACAGAACGAAACTACCAACACCGAGAACTCCGCCGTTGTGCTCCAGCCTTTTTCCCCCGTATTTTTTTTAAGACAAAAGGATGTAAAGAAGAAAGGGGAAGAAGAATTACTGCGGTAAAGGTACAGGTAAAAGGGGGGGGTAATGATTATAAAAGAACAGAAAGAGAAGCAAAAGAAGGAAAGCAAGAAAATGATATTCTTGGATTTGCATTTTGTGGTTCATTAAAACCACAAAAACAGAAATACCACCACACCACACCCTGGAAAATTTCAAAGATGGAAGAACACCCAGCCCATCAGGTTAACTCGTGTAAAAGCAATAACATCATAAACAGAGAATATAAGAGAAAAATGATATGAAAGGGAAAAAAGCGACGATCGACAAAGAATCATCGTCGCATTTGCCAGTTTTGTGGCGCCAGGAGCTCATTCTGCACTGGCATACCATTCTGGATGCTGTTTTGAATACCGTTAGGTAGACTATTCTGGGGACCGTTTGGCAGACCGTTGGGTACATTATTCGGTATTTGAACCTGCACTCCATTCAATAGGATGGAAAGGCCTTGGGATTGGCCGACGGGGCAGTCTTTATGGGCGGCAAGCAATGACCTTAGCATCGCATTTTCTTCTCGAGCTTTTTCTAGAAGACCTGACAAGGCCTCATTATCGCTGGAGAATGCTTCTGCTTTTCTCATGAGGGTAGCTACCCATTGTTTCTTTCGTTGACGGCATTTGAGAGCGGCAACCCTATATTAAGGTTAGAAGTTTGAAAAACAAGATGGAAAAGGATATTGGTGAATGGTTTTCTGGGTTTAGAAACAGATTTCAACGTACCTGTTGCGCTCTTTGAAGTTCTTCTTCTTTTCTTCGTCAGTCATGTTCTTCTTGGAGGTGGATGGGCCAGCAGCAGCAGGCTCAACTTCACCAGTATTATCAAAATTATCGAGATTATCAAGATCAACTGATTCATCGTCGGCAGCCTGTGCCTTGTCGGCAGCGCCGCCATTTGTGGCCTTCTGCTTTTTATTTGAGCCTTTAGGCGCATCATCTGCCTTCCGTCGCCCGTTTGCCGCACCCCCCTTGGCAGCTGCACCTTTCTTGCCCTTGCTCCGAGTATTGATCCTCAAGGCATCAGGGCCATCCGAAGTGTTTCCATTAGAAGGCTGAACTACGCCGTTCTGGTGATCATTGGTTTGGGGCAGGATGCCATTCATTGGTGGGCTACTGCTGCCGCCATTTCGAAGTGACATCTGCATAGGTTGAGATGTTGGGCCAGGGAATGGGTTGCTGGTAACCTGGGCACCCTTAGCTAGCATGAAGAGGCCATTGGCAGCGTCAGTAGCATCGGCATGAGCAAAAGGATAGGCTTGGGACGAAGGCTTCTCCATTGAGGCAGCAACCTGCTGGATAATCGAGTTTGGATCCTGGGGGTTCGAGGTGGGAGGAAGGACACCGCTTTTCCCTGCTGCGGTAAGGGCTGTTCGCTGGAAATCTAGTGTCGTAGGGGTGGCACCTCCGCTGGAGAGCTGTTGGAGCAACGCAGAAGGACCTGGGCTAGGGGCTGGGAACATAGAGCCTCCGCCGCCAGGAGTCAGGCCAGTACGCAATGACGACTCATTGGGAGTAGGGAATCCCCGAGTGATGCCGTCAAAGTAGTCATTTGACCCTGCAGGGCCCGCAAGCATGGCCGGGCTCAACGGGCCAGCACGGAGTGAGTTTGGCCAATTGAAACCTCCACTTGTCGATGTGCCAGGTAGCGCAGGTGAGGTCAATGAGGCGACAGGGGGGAGGAGAGATTTCCCAGGAGTGTCACCGCTCGTGTTCCCGAAAGACTGTTCAAAAGGGTTGGGTTCAAAAGATAGGTGAGTGGTGTTATGAATGCCCGAGAAATAATCCCCGTTGGCGTCATCACCTGGTTTCTGTGGGGGTGCCAGGGTCTGCGGCGCATCTGAAGCTGCTGTGGTAACTGTGGGCTCAGGAACGTCTGTTTGGGTTGTTCCACGATCTAAACGGGATGATGTCAGTGGTGACGGAAACAGCCAAGTGTATTATAGGTCGATTAAACGCACATCAACAATGGAGAAGAGGGTGAGGATGAGAGGGAATTGACCACAATAAGGAATTCATCAGTCGACGGTGAGAGGGAGTGACACAGGGATACTGACCTTCTGACTTGGTTCTCTCCTTAGTCGAGTCGTTCGCATCCATTGGCGAATCCGTGCGAGAGATAGGTAGGCCAGCCTGCGGAGAGGCAGCCTTGCTAGCTGGAGCAGACATGGTATTAAGGAGAACGTATCAGGGAGCGAGCTTTGGGGGAGGGTCTGCGATGATGTAGAGGTCGGACGAAAAACGCAGAGATGGCGTCCGATGACGATCCCCTTCGAGTCCTTCGCGACCGTCAAGGGACGAAAGAAATAACGGTTCGGGCGGTTAACGGTAAACAGGGTAAACAGACTGCGAAAATGAGGCGCAAGCTTGTGGGTTCACGCCTAGGAATGAAGTTGTTGAGGGTTGCGCGCCGTTCATTGAACGATGACGATGGAGATGACGATGGATGACGATGCAAGCGACTTGGGAGGAAGTAAAAGAAAAAAAAACGAGCGAAGGTGGAAAAACTCTGACGACATTGATGATGTCGTTCGCTTAGTAAGATATCTTGGCGGTCTTGGCAGAGGCGGTTCGCTTAAGCATAAAATCTTTAAAAGGACAAGACGAAGTCAAGAGATTAGATGAGATTAGATGGGATGGAGGAAGAAGGGAGGCATAGAGATGTGCAGACGTGCAGAAGAGAGCGGTTCCGTGGGTTCCGCCGTCCATCTTCTCATCATAAGTTGATGATGGCTCGGAGATGGTGAGATCGAGGCCAACAAGCGCAGCTCCCTACATGTTTTGATAACTGCTATCTAAATTGCATCACCATGGTGCCTTGTAAAATATTAATGGGGATGAACGGGATAAACCAAGATATGTTATTCAACAACATAAAACCAATGATGCAGTGTGAACCATATTACAGAATCCATCGATTTGTTCAAGCCTGCATGCATCACGATCCGCGGTAGGTTGAATAATTCCACGGCCCAAGCAGCACAGGGACATGGTAGTGTCTCCATCCCTTTCCACCGTCCCTACCGTCGACTGCAAACCGCACTTCCACCTCCGGCCAGAAACAGTCCTGAACCCCTTGCTCACGGTACCACTCGTCAACGCCAGATAGTCTAAGACTCCATGTCGAGCGTGCTGTGTTTGATGCCGGTCGATCAGGCAATTGTGCTAGAACGGAGGAGACAGATATAGAATCTCCCTCGCTCGACCAGTTTTTGACCCGCCCATCAGCATCTGTGATTGCTGTGAATGTCGGCTGCTTGTTGGTTGTTGAGGTTGAAGTAGAGGTTGGTTTTCCCTCGTAGTTGGTCAATGTTAGCGAGCAGGAAATTCCTGCGCCTGGAAGGCCAGTGTAGGTATTCAGAACATGACAGGTGATCGGATCTTTGTCTGCCATTGTTGTTTTTTGATTTGTTTCCGGTTCCTCCACGCCTCGTTTGCCCTGCCCGCCCTGATACACGGGATCTTCAGGTTGTAGGTATTGCTGAAGTTGTGAGAGCCTTCTTGAAGCACTTGTATGAGCACAAGCGCCGGTATGTGATTCAATCTGACCTGCCATCAACTAACTTATCGGCCTCTTGTAGCTATGTGACCTTTAGATGATGATAAACATCAACTTCTTCTATCGGAGTTCGCCGACCCACGTGATATCAAGTAGTTGACTAACTGGCCATGCATATAAGGAGTAGTTTGCTGTTTCATCCGTCAAACTTATCAGTATTTGGACAAAATGGCTATTGTTGCTTTAGGATAGGTTTAAAGCCCTCATAATCCCATAGCAGGGCAACTTTAAACTAAACAGTCCGTCATGCAACTGGCGAAGGAGCAATGCTAGGACTTGATGGATATATATACCTACACAATTTGCTGACTTTTTTTTCCTACCACCTTGTCTATGTGGATGAATCACCTGTTAACGTTACTCGCTTTCATTCACTACTCGTCTTCCTCATTGGGTAATGCATGGTCGGCGTAAAAGAGCATTGTTCCGAGATCATAGACCCTTGCTAAGCCTCCCCAGAACATGATTAAATAACAGATGTTTTTGTATATCAGAGATATTACCCGATCTAAACTCTTAGTTCTATGTATGTATCACCCTTGCCTTCCATATCTCCCTTTTTATTGAAATACTAACTTGGAGAGTGTTTCTAATAAAAAGATCGTAGCCTCCAGATATATATAAATAAAATCAAACAAAAATCTGACAAGTAGTTAAGGAAGGATTATTTTCCCTAATGAAAGAACAATAAATCGACCTTTACAACACTAGTTTAGGTATTGCTAACAGGACGTCATCTTATCATAACGGCTTCAATGTAGAGCCATTCATAGCTACCAACTGTATGCATCCTCGATATACTCTATCTGTCGGTACCCCTGAAGCATAGCGTAGTGAACTGCCTCTCTCGCTTCATCTGCTAGGGCATCAGGTCCACAAACTAGCACCGCAAGCTTTGAACTAGTCATGCTAGCACTTTTTGCACTGTTTATAATGACCGTCTTCATGCTTGGTCTGCCATATTTCACTTTGTATTTCAACTCTGTAGGTAGAGCTTGTGAGCTATCATCACTTGTTTTAACATTAGCAGAAGGGGTGTCTAATGGCGTGATTGCTTCAGTGCAAGCGGAGAAAGAGACAATTGGCGTGGTATTTTTGTCACGAGAGGTCAAGTGGAATGATGCATTAAAATCTTCTCGACCGAATGCGGACCGTAGCTCCCTCGATGCTACCTGATGTATGAAAGAAGCCTGCCGAACAGACCAAATGAGCGTTATGTCTTTTGTACATGTACCTGCACCGGTTGAAGATGCGCGTCGGATATGATCCTGGATATAAGGAACAGCTGCGGCGATACCGGTACCACCAACGATGAAGAGTACGGATTCAAAGGCCCAAAGAGGGGTAGTTTCACCGTATGGACCCTCTAGTAAAAATTGTTTTGAGACAGCAGTGCCACCTGATTTTAAGCATTGCTGGCGAAGTTGACGGGTCCACCCATTTAGCGGCCTTATCCAAAATATATATTTGACCTCCTTGGGTCGACTATTGCAGGATTTCTGAATTCCTGACGCCTCAGTAGCAGTATATATTTCCCTGCCTTTATTATTTTCGTTGAGTGAAGATGAAGAGGAGTCCGATTTTGCGCACTGTTCCTTGACTGATTCGGGTGACTCAGCCCACGCTCCGAGTGTAAACGGATGGCTCTCATACCCAGTCCATCTAAAAGGCTGATAGATAAAATAATATCGCCCAGGCTTTTGGGAGATGCCAGTGGCACCTGGTATCACTTCGAGTCTAATGATATCCGAAACTCTATCATAACATGCCTCAGCCTTGGTATATTGAAGGTATTTCCCAGCGAATTGGACGCGGAAATTGCAGTATACGATTCGAACCAGGCGCAAAGTTCTGTCAAATCCCCAAATGGCGACAAGGGGCCATAGATAAGGGTCATATTCACCAGTAAAGATTGATATGTGGCTGAAACGTAGAATAAGTAGGATTCTTAAAAAGGCACCTCACACCAGTCAAAACTTACGAAAACATGGACACAATTGTCACAACAGATAACGCAATGTGAATGAGTAGGAATACTTCGTATGTTTTCCTCCGAAACCATAGACACGAAAATATTACCAAGAAACTCATGGATACAGTTCCCTAGAAAATAGTTAATAAGTTTCTTTTTTCATTTGATATCTATAGGCCAAGGTTTGAAGAGTTACTCACAACAACTCCCATGTAAAACCATTGCTCTTTATATGCTGCTATATATCCCGCAGAGCCACCTAGAGCAATAGAATGTTAGCATCATGCTGTCTGCAAGTTCCACATATAAGAACGCTAACCTTCAAGGAAATATAGCACTGTATACGCAACAGAGTGAGCAATAGCTAGCAATGTTGTGGCGAGAGAGGCTTGTCTATGGAAGATACTAAACGTTCGGAAACTCCATCCTGTAGCCCAAAGAAATATGTTGTTTCTCCCTGCAAAAATCCAGATAAGAGGCAGATTTGCGAAGGATAGAACTCCAGTACGATCTGCAACGTAGCGGCACAGTTGTATATTTGTGGTTGGCCAACTGTGTGTAAGAAATTATTAGTAAATTTTCACGGAGAAATGTTAAAAGAACATACTATAAATTACCAGCGAATAGTTCGTAATTGACACAACATAAGATGGTAATTATCAGCCAATAGGAGAATATCACAATTGAATCTATTCTTGTCGGCATGTCACACCCGTATAGGGTCCGCAAGTGATAGGAACCAAAGGCGCTAGGAATTGTCAGGTGTGTTCGGATCCAACTGGACATATATCGTAGTGGCTTAAGAAATCCAGATATATTTTTGTGCGTAATGGCGTTATTGCCTTCCAAGTCATCTCTATTTCTTTTCAACTGCCTGAAAATAACCCAAGAGCAAAAATTATTGAGCATCCCAAGGATAAGAATGATGCCCCAGATGCCATACATTGCGTATCTAACTTGAAAGTTAGCAATGTACCCGTCATAATATAGTGACTAGCCGTTGTGACTATAGATACTTACCCATGGGCGTGGCGGGTTCGTACTTCACCGGCATATACAACCTGTATGAAGTCAGCAGGTCCCCCACACCGAATCTGGCCAGATATTTCTTACAATTGTCTTTAAAGAGAGATCAAAAAATTTCTTTGAAATTAGAATTGGTGTAGTAATAATTTCTGTTAGAGGTATTTCTCCGTTTTCGACGACTCGCATTTTGGCAATAATTTCGTTTGTAAGATTGGCAGAAAAATCTGACATCGGCAACAACGGTTGAAAGGCATATTTCTCACAATACTCCTCGAGAACAGCTGCTCCAGGGGCTATCTCTTCGGGCTTGCAGTGGACTTTTGCAGATGCGTATATTGATCCCACCTTCAGAGGGTTTCGGCAGAGCGTAATCCAGTATTCCTCACCAGGGGGCCCTGCAAAAGTTATAGACCTATATGCCCCATAGACAGCCGAAAAACATATTTGGGTACTGGCAAGTTCCTCTGATGAAACAAGGCTTAGAAGAAAAGCCCCCAAGAAAATATGGAATAGAAGCATGGTGAAATTTTCAAGTGTTCCTATAAAACAAATGGTATGGATTTTCAGCAGAGAATATCACAGGTTGAATTCACTTTAAAGCCTTGCGGATTGATTCCTCTCATCATCGGTGGGTTAAAAAGTAAGGTCCAATGCTATATATATGTTGTGTATACAGCAATGTCCCCGCCTAGCCTGGGATACTGAGGACCCGGTATGATCCTCCGCTGCGGCCATACTGTGTAGAAGAGTGAACGGAAGAACCCCTTGTGTTCTCTACTTTCGAGTTTTCGACGAAAATAAATCGGCCCACTCTGACAAGATCATAAAATTTTCAACAGCTCTCGAATAAAGCAGAATAACTGGGTCCGCCTCGATCCTGCTCGGGGTGGAGGTCTTCCTCATTTGAGCGGTTGAAGGGAGTGCTTGTTTCTCTCCATGCCAAAATACTGGAATGGTCCCACCTATGGACGGTGGTTGTGATATCGTATTCGCTACACAAATCAGTCCACATCCGGGGCGGGGGACTATCACACCAAGACACTAAGTAGTAAGGCGCGTTCATGGTAACAGACATTTCTCAAAAACACTCAATATGAGAACTCAAAACAAATACAATGGATAACTATCCATCAAATGTGTTATTATTATTACCACGAGTACTTTGGCCTGTGGTTTGAATGGGTATTCACACTAATTTGGGCTGCGAACGTTGGCAGGAAAATGGACGAAGTTGGAGGTCATCATATTAAGGTTTTATTCCCACTTGTTAGTATGATCAGATAAGATTTATTTTATCTAATTTTTCTCGGAACATCTTATCAATCTAATCAATCTCAAGCCCATGTCCCATGGATTACTCGACACGAAGTTACTATTAAAAATGAATGGACAGTAGTATCACTAGCTATACTATGCGTGACAACTAACCCACTATCATATTACACCGCTGGTTTCAAGGATAGAAATTAATACTGACGGGATTTCAACTACGCCTCTTACTAAGATCCTGCCAATTCCTTCCGAAGGGACAAGCTTGTACAAGCTTTCATACAAGGTAAATGTTCTTCTTATTCTTGGCAATATGAGTACTGGCAGGGCGGTTTAATCACGTAGTTAGATATTTTGAAATTGTCTTGCATCGATTATGGTAGGACAACCGAAGCTAACACGAGATACGCTGTTACCTAGCCAACTGTTAAATGACAGACATAAGAGATCATAAAGAAGATGGGTCACATCATATAATCATTTTAATATAGAGAAGCGAGGATACCAGGTGTACCATCCATCAATTGCACGGCCTGTCGTATCGCTTCGTCAGTAAGCATAGCCTTCTGCTGGGAACTAGAGACCATAGAGATTCTTTTAAGACGAGCAGAAAGGGGTGGCCCTTTGTACTGAGCTCAACTGAAGGAGAAGTTCCGGAGCAAGGGTTCTACTGATAAGCGAGGGGAAATTGTTAGCTCCTGAGAATCAATGAAGCTGATTCTAACCATGACCGAAGTAAAAACCAAAAGGCAAAATATGAGCAGGTAGTGAATATTTCTTCTACGGTGAGCAGCGTTCTAGTCATACACTTTGCGGCAACTGTTCGGGGAAATTTTAATTATCTAGTCCGTAAACCGCAATAAAAATTCTTGGGGGTGCTAGCGACATCATAATGTAGGCTGCGGGTCAGGCTACTGAGTTCATTATGATCTGCTCTTCTAGTCGCTTTCCCTCGGCTTCGCAATGTAATTTCCATTGCAAAACACAGACCAGATGATCAATCAGTAAGGTGGATTCTTAGGGTATCCTTCCGGCGAGGTTCTTTTGTATAACTTCGCCTCGGGAAACCTTCTATAGAGTATTCCTAATTCCGTAGTTGAAGAAGAGTATTCGCTGTTTGTATCTTTGGTCTAGACTGGAGCGTTTCAGAGTCTTTCATTCTTAATTGTCCGCCATCAATTTTTGTGTACAATTTGCTTTCAAAATATTCGCATCGTGGAGTTTGCTTGAGGCACGACATGCTATGATTCATTGCTTTTCAAGGCGTACTGTTATAACGCGAAGTAACTAATGTAAAGAAGCTGATGTTGGCTACGATATTAGCAGTGGGTAATTCATGGTATACTTTCTAAAAGGCCATGATGCAATATATTGAGACTGACTTTGTTTTTAGTGATTCCTTAGCTTCTTCTGCTGCCCAAATTCTTCTTTACTCCCTTGTTAGATGCTCTGCGATAAGCTATGGAGTGATAACATGTGAAAGGAGAGCTGTCTTTGTTGCTAGGATCTGATAGGTTAGGTATAAAATGGGCCTCAAAGCCTGGATCCGAACAGATCTCCGACAGTATGCAATGGATACCTGAAGAAAAGATATCAGCATGATTAGGAGCAGTTCGTGATCGTTCAACATCTCACGATGTTCACTTTGACTAAAACGGCTTGCTTGGCATTTAGATCATGTGACTAGAGCAACTGGCCCGAGCGTCTTTAGGTAGCAAAAAGTGTGCGATCGAACAAGTCGACCATATATGACAATATCAACTCGTTTAGACTGCATAAGCTGGAGCCAAACCTACTTGCCAATACAGTATCATACTCACCGGCCGGGTAACTGTTCTTGATACCACACGTACTTTCTACTAGCTGCTCTCGAATACCCCTCAACCTCCTATTCTCCCCACCATGTCCTCGACCGCCATCATAGGGGACGACGACGTTCTCGAGCCTACGCTCCAATGCCTCTTAGATCAGAAGACTCTTCGTTGGATATTTGTTGGCGGAAAGGGTGGAGTCGGTAAAACTACTACGTCATGCTCCCTGGCTATACAGCTTTCCAAAGTACGGAAGTCTGTGCTTCTGATATCCACAGACCCTGCCCATAATTTGAGTGATGCGTTCGGCCAGAAGTTTGGCAAAGAGGCTAGGCTTATTGATGGATATGATAATTTGAGTGCAATGGAGATTGATCCCAATGGGAGCATTCAGGATTTAATGGCTAGCGGAGGTGCTGACGGTAACGACGACGCCATGGGTGGGTTTGGGCTGGGTGGAATGATGCAAGATTTGGCCTTCAGTGTAGGTATTGCCGACCATAAGATTTCACTGATACCTACTAAACGCCGTTTCAGATACCTGGTGTCGATGAAGCAATGTCCTTCGCCGAAGTTCTCAAACAAGTTAAATCCTTATCCTATGAAGTTATTGTCTTTGACACCGCCCCTACCGGCCATACTCTTCGATTTTTACAATTCCCAACTGTGCTGGAGAAGGCACTCTCGAAACTTTCTCAGCTGTCTGGGCAGTTCGGCCCCATGCTTAACTCCGTCCTCGGTGCTCGCGGCGGCCTTCCTGGCGGCCAAAACCTTGACGACATACTATCAAAAATGGAATCACTGCGGGAAACGATTGCGGAAGTCAACTCCCAATTCAAGGACGCTGACATGACCACGTTCGTATGCGTGTGTATTGCTGAATTCTTGTCCTTGTACGAGACGGAGCGGATGATACAGGAGCTAACGAGTTATCATATTGATACCCATTGTATTGTGGTGAATCAACTGTTGTTCCCGGGTAAAGACAACGCATGCCAACAGTGTGGCGCAAGACGGAAGATGCAAAAGAAATATTTGAATGAGATCAAGGATTTGTATGAAGACTTCAACGTTGTCAGAATGCCACTGCTCGTCGAAGAAGTCCGAGGACGAGAAAAGCTCGAAAGGTATGATTTCCCTGTTCCATCAATTAATTTTACCTGGATAGGAACTAATTAATTCGCCCTGTAGCTTCAGCGATATGTTGGTCCACCCCTTCCAGCCGGCTCATGAAGACTAATGCGACAAAACCCTGAAAAAGAATCTTAAAAAATGAAAAGGGCTCATCATAATCAAGGACGGCGGTAACAAAAAGCGCGTTTCCCCCATTCATAGATGGTAGAGGAGAATATATATTTCAATAGAACTTTACCAGTCAATCAATGAATGTTCTTTTTTTACTGACCAATCGTGGCTGTTCGCTTAAACCTCACCGCTTCCAGAGATATCTCCGTTAAAAGACGACAACGCAATGATCATAAAATGAACCAGGTGCAACGATAAGTATGCCTTGCATCAGTACTGTGCATTCATGATACCTAGCACGGGGGAACGTCGATCGATATATAGGGTTGTGGGAGGGTAGAGTCACATACGGAGTACTCCGTACTTACATATACCCACTGTGCTTAGAATAAGCTTGACTATAGACCGGCGGAGCACCTGCACCTTGATAATCCTATGAGATATGATATGACAACCTATCTTCCTAACTATCAGGATGCAATCAGCAGTCATACGCTAGAAATGGTGCATATCCGAGCCGGGAACCTTACTGGCCCAACCTCTCATATAATATATGCGCAACAATTGGCTTGCGATAGACAGAAGGTTGTGTCCCTGCCTGGTTTCTCTCACAAGAAAGCTGCAACCACATCCTTCAAGCGAAGCAGAATGTCCGGATCCATCCGGAGCCTCCTTAAAATGCTGCTCACGCGGCCCGCTACACGCATGACGGTCAAGAGGGACGATACGTTGCCTGCCGGGGTACGGGCGAGGAGGACATACTATGTATGTATTTGTTGAGGCGTGATTTGGCCCAGGACGTATGGTCGGTTTGGATCACCATTTGTAGAACTCTCATTCCAGCAATATATTGCTATGAATTTTATTTTAAAGCCCACCGCAGCAGCTGATACCAGTGGAAACTGAGATATGATCTCATTTCCCAAGGGATTATGTGCTGAAATAAAGCAGGGCTGATCCTATAGAAAACGGGTCCTTTATTTATATGCAATCAAAGCATGAGGGTTTGCTTGTGAGGAAAATGGCCAAGACCGTCAGCGCCGTTGACGTAAATTGAAGAGAGTAATGGACACAATGAACCGGCCGTCCGTGACGATACTATTGATGAACGCGGGCTCTATTGACTATCTTCGAAGAGTTAATTAACCCTTTTGGAAGCGTGTTATTTTATAAGGCTGTATCGGGATATATTCACCGACTCGGGGCGGTGGGTGGCAAGGTCAGGGCACTTCCACCGAAAGGCAATTAGCTGGAGAATACTGTAGCTCAGCATTTCAGCCCGCCAGTCCCACAAGAGCTTTTTTTTTTTTACCAATGTGACAATGGCGAGGAGAAACAAGTCAAGGCCACAGGCTCCAGGGAAATAAGACCACCCCCAGTAATTGTATCAGTTGCCACTGGTCAGTTCATGGTAGGCGCCTGTCAGAATCTTCTCGTTATTTTTTGTTGATGTCTCCTTTTCCCCCTTTTCCACATCCAACAAGTTTTCGTCAGGATGCCTGCCGACTCGCTGGCGCCAAAACCTTCAGCCAATCCGTCTGACTCTAGATTGCGTTGGGCGTTAGTTCAACAACTGCACAAAAAGCAGGAATCTTGCGAATCTGGACACGCCACGACTGGAGCAAGGGTGTGCAGCGGTAAATGAAATTAGCTGCAAGCAGCCCACAACGATCGGAGGGCCTGTACGAGCGTGAGTGGATGTGCCAAAGCCTTGTGCTCGCTGCAGTGAAGCCTCACTTCGAAGCTGTGGTTGAGAGAAGACGAAGGCCGAAGTAGCGGCAGGAGTCAGCTGACCTGGGCGACCCTTGGCTGACGTAAGAAAGCATAAAAGGGGCCATCCATGGTATCTCGACATACACATATAAGAACCAGCGGGAGGCGCCCGTCAGCTCGTCCTCGGGTCTCTTGCAAACAAACACGAATAAGCAGCCAGTTACGTGCGAAGCGACCTTGTTATGAATAGCTAAACTCTTGTTTTATTTTTTCTCTCTCTTGACATCCTTCATCTTTGCTGAAGATGAAAATCTGAGTGTGTTGAAGCATCTATCCTCAATACACGATACGCACACTTCCTCTGCCCCCTGGTTGTCGCTGGCTCATAGATAGTCTATATCTATATCTTTGTATCCTGCGCCTGCTTGTACTCTTGCTGCGTTTTTCGTTCTTTGTTTTTTTGGGGTGTTTTCTTCTATATTTTTTTTTCAACGCTTCCCAGTTGCCTGCCTGATATCACCGGCACCCAGTCAAGAACCAAAAGAAAAATGTCACAGTCCGAGCAGTACTGGCTACCAGGCTACGAGCTATCTCGACAAGTCATCCTCAGCAATATCCATATCTTCCTCGGCCCAACGGCATCCGCAAGGCCATATACCTATCATGTATGGAACTTCTATCTCCTGATAGACCTTTTTTCGCTCTCTACCTCTTCTTTTCCACCTTCCCTGACACTGTCATTCTAGGGCCGAGACGGATATCTAGTTACTGGAAGCAGACTCACCCAAGTACGTCCCGCTCCCTGCTGCTATGCCAAAGAAATACCTACTGGACCAATAACCTAATGTGACCAAATCCTTCTTTTACAGCAACAAATCGATGACCTGAAATCCATGTCTAAGAAGTTTGAACTGGACCAGACGATAAAGACCATGCATATGTCAAGTAGCTACGAAGAATCAGGTGATCCAGCCACTCAGACATCTATCCACAAACCTGTGCCAGTGTCTACATCCAGAGGCCGTGAACGACACAGGGAGCGAGAACGGGAGAGAGAACATCGTTCGTATGATCGTGGCTCACGATCGAGACGATACCGATGATAGCACAATAAGATACGATGATTCCGATGTATTCTTACGTCCCAGCCTACTACTGTACGGAGCATACAGTACAAACCTATTTTTCCATTTTTTTTTTCTGGATATCCCTTTTTATACGTTTGTCACTTTTCTTATGGACTGCTATAGTGTTTTTCTTTTTGGTGGCTTGCTGTGTTCAAATACGTGCGATAATATCATAGATACAAGTAGTTCGGTGAAATATGTTCCTCTTGTTACTTTCTAGAGATCAATCGAAAAGCAAAGCAATAAAGAGAAAGGGCATAAATCTCGTTCAACATTGAAACTACGGCATAAAAAACCTATGCATAGATAAGAGTATGCAGACCGTGAACACACTATTAACTTAAAACGCCCACCCAAACATATTGATCCGAGTAGCCGTTCCTCACATGGCGAAGGGATCAAAGAAAACGAAATGATGAAGAAAGAAGAGAAGTGTGTCGGCGTCGTGACGAAAAGAAGATGGGGCTTTTAGTTCATTCCTCCGTTCCTCGTAAGTATTGCTTTTGAACCGGATAACCAAGTCACGTCTAACATCTAAAATTATAAAAAAACTTATTTGGCAACAGCCGAGCTAAGGTATGATTAGTATGATTGTATGTCATAATATGAGGAAAGAGAAAAGGCTTACCTTAAGACTTGTGTTCTAAAGAAACCTCCCTTGGTCTTCTCGATGACTTGTTGATAGACTGACTGGGGAGGATGGTTCATGAGGACGGTACCTTCTTGGTAATCGATCTTAGCGTCAACACGAGTGTCTCGGATTAGGTTGACAATCCACTTCTCGCCTTCGTTCTGGCTTAAGCCAAGGCGGGTGGAGAGATCGCTACGGGGATTAGTTAGTATGTGTGGTATCAAGACAAAAAGAGGAGGAAATAACATACTTGATATCAATTCGCTGATGAATCTTGCAGTAGCTCTCTGATATTAAATGTCTGGCAGACTCGACAAAGGCATCTGCGGCGGCAACGAGGAAGAAATCACTCCGTAGAACTTCTTCGGCTTCACCAAGTTTCTTTTGAGCCTCTTCAAAGTCAAAATCGATATAGAGAGCCTTGATAAACTCGGTGATGGGATCTTGGTATTCGTATTCTTCCTGTCGAACAACACGGATGAGGTCTTTGAGCTGCTTCTGGTAGAGAGCAGAGTTCTTGTGTGCACGACTGCGGTTGGTAATGACGGCGGCGGTGAGGTAGCGGAGGATCCAGGGGCAGGCGGTTTGTATGGTGTTGATGTAGGCGGGGTGGAAGAACATATCTGTGAGCACATCGCGGGCGGGTTCGTGGTTAAAGAAGGGGAAGAGGGACCAGTGGATGAGCCACGAGCGGTGCTGGAGCTGACCGAGCGGATTGTTGAAGAGACGGGTATCGATCGAGTCCTTGACCTTGGTGATTTCTTCCATGGCGCCCTCCCAGTTGGTGGTCAGGATCTCGCAGGCAAGTTTCCCCCACGTAGCAGCCGCAACCTTGTCATTGTCGGTAGAGAGGACGCGGAATTGGTACAGAAGCTCTGCCGCATTACCGTAGCTGCCACAGCTATACTGGAAACGACCGAAATCGTAGAGTGTGTTGACCATCTCGATGGTGGCTCCGTGCTGCTCCTCGAGGAACTTCAAGTTGGCGGCCTTGTCACTGCGCAGATTGCCCACTACAGCGTCATCCTGTAGCAACTCTGTGATCTTGCTGCTCTCGTCGACGTAATGTTGTAGTTTCTGCATAACTTCCTCTCGCTTGGTGACGAATTCCTCTGGCACTGTATCGGAGTCGTTGATCTCCTGCCAGAGACTGGCGATATAGTCCGCCATGTTGGTATGCTTGAGCAGTTCATATTTGGACTTTGTGATCTGATTGATGGCTTCCTCGTCCTCCTCCTGGTTAGACGCAAACTCCAGCAGCGGGAAGATGAGCTGACGATCGAGGTACGGGATGAGCTTGGGGAGCAGATCGTGCTTTTTGGCGACCTCGTCGGCGGTAGCTGCAGACTGTGCGGCGGCGTCCTTGAGCAGCGTGCTGGCTGACGTCGGGGCGTTGTCTGCCATGGTCACGGTCAGCCTCTTGTATATATCCAGCCGTGGGACCTTTCTGTTCTTCTTGAAGCCGTCCTTTTCTTCTTCCTCTTCTTCGTCGTCTTCTGTCTTCCTCTTCTTATCCCGCCAAAGAAAAAACGAACTTTTTGATGGTTTTTTTCTTGTGTGGTGGAAGAAGACGCGCTAGAGCCAGATCGGGTTAAGCGTGGAAAGCATCGAACGACTTCGACTTTTTTCAAAAAAACCAGAAGAAAAAGAAGAAAAAGCGAGAGAAGAAGAAGAAAAGGAAGAAAGACGAAGAGCAGGAGTCTCTTTTTTCTGAAGGTGTCGATTTGGGAAAAGACACAGAGGAGAAGAGCTTGGTATCGTTACAGGAACGGAGATAACTCGGTTCCACCAGCTTCAACAGCTCCAGCAATTCTTCGCTAGCTATCAAATCCACGATGGCCTCCATGCTTCCTGCTCAGCGGTCGACAGTCCAATGCCTTCAGCGCAGCTTCACTTCTCCAGCTTCGTTTAACAGCTTGCTGCGAACATCTGTTGCACAGTCGAGAAGTTCGCGTAAGTCAAATTGCCCTTCCCGCGAACCTACAATTGGGATATCACACCACATATCTATATAACCGAGACGAAGACCAGCAAACGCAACATCTATATTTTATACATGTATATGAAGGTCACTAATGGAAGAGATAGTATCGCAATCGTTCCCTACTTCTTCACGAACCATCGTCACTCGCATCACTCGACCTTTCTCCGCCCCGAAATCTACACGAAGCCAAGCAAGTCTGCAGTCCCAGCAGCCTGCGCCAGCAGAAACCGCTCCTTCTCTCCCTCTCACTAATCTACCCTACTTCATCCGTCGTACCCCTTCAAACCAGTTGCCAATCTACCTAGTCACCAAGGCTGGCGGCACCAAGCAGGAGACTCGAGTCCGGAAGACAGAAGGAGACCTTAATGCCCTCCGAGCCGACCTGATCAAATATCTTGGTCTTGAAAATAGGCCGTCAGAGGTATATATTAACCAGACAAATGGACACATTACGATAAAGGTATAGTTTGCGCAAAATAACCCATATACACCCATTAATATATTCTAACGCATTATCAGGGATGGCGAAAACCAGAAGTCATGCAATTCCTCCTTGATCGACGATTCTAAACGAAGAGAACTCATTCTCCTCTCCTCCAGTCCCAGATGTATTATTTCCTACTTCCCTTCCGCTATCAAGTCATCGGTTTATAACTGCTGCAGAACATAGTTCACTTCTTTATCCCCTCCGTTTTTTTTTTGTCTTTTTTCCACAAAGGGCGTTTAGCGACATTCAAATTTCTATTATTTAGTTTTGTTCCCAGTCTCTGCATATTCTCCGAATCCTCTCTCCCTCCTATCATCTGGTAACGCTGACGTTTTCCTTCACGCTTGGCTTGGTATGGGTTGCGATTCATCTGTTTTAGGCGAATCATTGTTGTCTGGGTTCTTCTATCGTGCGTCTCTCTCTCTGAAAAGCTGCAGCTGTATAGTATGTATCATCAACTTGCCCCTTTTGTGTACTTACTGTAGCTGTGCCGTGTTGAATTTGGTCAACTCCGCTTATTTATGAAGATATGGCATGTTTCCTTGATAGTAAATGCTTTCAAATAAGTCGTACAAAAAATGATGGTAACTTTCTGCCTTCCCCCCCAGACGCCCTGCGTGAGATGAGTTGTACATGCAAGGGGAAATAATGCCAATAGATAGTAAAAGGGCGAAAGCATGAAAGGCGATTCTTTAATCTGATCCGCCTGTGGCGGGTTTGCCTGCCTGCTTTCTTCCGTGTGCTTTTGATGATTTCTCGACTCCCCCATACCATACATAGATACATACATACAATTCCCTCCTCGTCCAAACCAATCTGAAAACATCGTCATCTTCCTAGAATGAATTGAATGAGAATGAACCAATTCCAACAGGAAGACGACGGCGAAAAGAAGTTGAAAGACACAAAGAGAAAAGGTAAAATAAAAACATAATCGAAAAAGAGAGACAGAGGGGGGGAAATAGTTAGAGATAGAAAGACAAATTCAACGGTAGCCGACCCCTTTTTCACATAAGCCCAAATCCACGGACACACCATGATATAATAATCATCTAGCTGCTAGTGGAATCGGCTGCTAGACTAGATAATTGAAAGATACGGTGGCGCTAACCCGATAGTCCCTCGTACTCGCAGAGCAACTTGAGCGTGCCTGGATCGATTGTCCTTGAAACCAATGCGCCGAGTATATTCTCCTTCTTGGGCAGGACGTTAAATCCCACGTCTAGTCCGCCACGTTTCTCCTTGTTTGCCCTCCGTACCTTCGAACCCAGCCTGTTTAGAATACCTAACGACCGAGAGACAATGGTATAATATCCCTGCATATCATCTTGTCTAGCACTTAGAGCGTGTGGGTGTTGGTGTGGATGTTGTGGCACAGGCTGACGAGGCCGTTCAGCACTCAAAAGACCCGCAAGATGGACAAGAGTAATTGCAAAGCCGTCGCTGGAACCTAGCCAGGCGCGGGCGAGTGAAGCATCAGCGAGAGAGGATAATACCTCAGCAGCCAAGAGGCCTTGCATGAGGAATGGCTTGCGTGTTTCGGTTATAGGCAAGACATTCCCTTTTGTGTATTCGGGTATTATGGAGATGGAGAGGCCGAATGCGCGCGTTAGAAGGTTTGTTGATACATGTGTGCTAGTTGTTGATACGTTGACAGAAGGGTCGGAGAAGATAGACTTGTAGAGGGTGCGGTTTGGATCATCACGAGCCAGCAGTTTAGCTAGACTGTCTACCGCCGCTGGAAGGTAGCGGTGGATGCTGGGCTGGTAAGCAGGGAAGATAAGAGGTTCGTCGTCTGAGGTAGGTGCAGAGGTTAACGGCGCGAATGAAAGGAGGAAATAGAGCAGTGCAAGGGCCTCGTCTCTACCCGGTAGATGTACGGCGTGTGCGAGATTACTGAGGAAAATGAGAACGTCTTTCATGAAGTCTAGGGTATTCTGATGCGTGCGAAGGAAAAGATGCCTGGTGCCCATGTATCGAATGGCGAGAGCAAGGAAACGTATAACACTCGGAGCAGAGAGGAGAGGGAAGTTTGATTCCGAGAAGCTGAAGTTGCGCAATATCGTGGTGATGCAGATTAGACGATCGACCGCGCGATCGAGGGAGTGTTCTAGGCTACCAAAGGGTGGAACGTCGAGCAATGACTCAATCTCCTGGCGGCATCCACGTAGTAATTCCTCGTATGAAGCCAGCTGTATCTCATCTGATACTTCCGGCGAATGTTCGGCAAGTAGTTCGAGGTGGTCTGTTGCAGTATCTAAGAGAGTGGGGAGTAGGTCGTCACAATTTTCGAGAGAGAGATGGATGGCCGGTTCGGAGGAGAGGGTTGTCAATGTGTCTAGAGCCAGACGGGTTTCGGATATGAGACCTGACTTGAGGCTCATAGTGAGGGCGTGTATATCGATTACGCCTAGCTCATGGAACCGTGGAGCAGATGGTTTAAGACGTAGAATATCCTCGCCTAGTGGGAATACCTCGTCTATTACAATTGGACCATGAAAGGCTGGCTCGGGCAAGGTCAATGGCGTGTACTCTGCCGGGGTGGGTTGTTTGAAGTTGTATGTTGACGGAGCGAAGCCATCTTCTTTTACGGAGGGAGACGCTATGCTCTGTCCATTGGGGAGACATGGACAGAGACTCCGCGTGGCTCAAGCTTGAATGTTGCTGTAGCTTGGGCTTACTGGGTGTCGAGTAGCCGTTCATAGCTTGAGGTTGTTGCATTGGCGGTTGTATGTAGCCCTGTGCCTGCGCCTGTGCCGGCGCTTGAGGATCAAAATGACTGTTCAAAGGTTTGACGGGAGACATCATATCACCCTGAGGCGGTATCGGCATCTGCATCTGCTGCTGTGGCGGCGGCTGCTCTCCAGGTTTCTGGTGCGTGGAGAGCCATGCTTGCTCGTATGCAGCCAGATTACGGTAATAATGGTCCCGTATCTCCCGCGCGGCTGTGGGATACTGCATAGCGGGAAACTGCAGCTGTTGAGCGACAACTGGCCAGGAATTGGTGTTGGTAACCTTTTGAGAGCCGCCTAGCTTTATGACTGTGGCATATAGCTGCATCAGCACAACTGGCCGTCCACACACAATAGGCGTGGGGTCCAGCGGAAGACGTCGAGGAATCATGAATTTCTGCAGCACACGAAGGAAGCCTTCTGGTGTAGTTGGTTTGGCCATGGCCTGGGCCTGAGCTTGAGCCTGTTGCTGGGCTGCTACCTGTGCCTGCTGTTGAGCTGCCTGTTGAGCTGCCTGCTGTTGAGCCACCTGTTGCTGAACCTGTTGCTGCTGCACTTGCTGCTGCTGAATATGGCGCATAGCGGCCATCTGGCTCTGTTGTTGGCTGGACATTGGCTGGCCCGGCATCTGGGGAGGTGGCTGTTGTTGTTGTTGCTGCTGCTGCTGTTGCTGCTGGCGCACCTGGTTAGCCATGTGCATCTGATACATCTGTTGGCGCGCGGCCATCTGCTGAGCATGCGCTGCATAACCCGGCATCATGGCCGGGTTCTGGCCTGGGTTCTGCTGACTCTGACCCGGGTATGGCGGACCGGGAGGGTAAGAAGTAGGGGCCTGAGGGGTGGCGACTCGGCTTCCGTGATCTGAAGGAGGCTGACCGGGCTGCTGTCCCGGCTGTACAGCGGCATTGGGGAAAGGGGAGGGGGAGGCAGTCTGTACCCGCTGCGCGTCAAACTCCTGAGGCACGGGAGACGGACTGGCCGTCGAAGAGGCCGGTTGCTGAAAACCGGGGTGGAAGGCGGCAGCAGGGCCGCCAGGAGCCGCACCAGGAGCAGGGGGAGGGAAGTGGGAAGTTCCATTGGCACCAACGACAGCTGGTCCGCCGCCTACGGTAGGTTGATACCCCGGGTAGGCGCCATGCTGGGGCGTCTGGGAGCGCGAGACGGAGGTTGGAGGGATGCCTCCGGGCACCTGACGAGGAGAAGAAACGAGGAAGCCGTCGTCTGGCCGCGATCGTTTGGAGGGAACGACAGAGTTTGGCGGATGGAAGCCGGGAGACATGCGCGATGCCGGGGATGGAGTCGTGCCATTGAACATGCGCGTGAACTGGGGAGTGTCCGAAGGAACGGGGGACTGAGACTGCGACTGCGACTGGGGCTGGGACTGCTGCGATTGAGGCTGGAGGAAGGCCATGGAGGGATCTATGGTGGCCGGCGGAGGAGGAGGATTGGCGAACGCGGTCCCGTTTCCATGGCCATTGACGTTGGGGTTGCCTGCGCCGGGGTCAAGGGGCGATGGAATGGCGGGCGGCGTATCGTGGAGCCAGGCGTTCATGGCGAGTTAGACACCCATCCGACTTGTGCCCGTCTAGTTGGTCGTGGGACAGCTCCTGTGGAATGCGTTTTCTGGGGGGGCGTAGCAGGAGAGTTCCAGGGTCTAAGGTAGATG
Source organism: Microsporum canis CBS 113480 (assembly GCF_000151145.1). Lineage (NCBI taxonomy): Eukaryota > Fungi > Ascomycota > Eurotiomycetes > Onygenales > Arthrodermataceae > Microsporum > Microsporum canis. Next base: position 1,698,892 of record NW_003299169.1, on the reverse strand, counting down.
GAGCAAGATGACAACGCGTAGACCCTGAGACGTTCCCTCTACAGTGCACACACTCTCTCGAGGAGAGAGACAGGCAAGCTGACGGTCGAAAGGGAGACTCAAGGAGAAGTTGATATAATCGCGATCCCGCGTCTGGCTTTGCCTTTTTTTGCTGCGCTTCGTTGAAATCTTGTTTCGCTTTTTTTTTTCTCGCTTTCTTGTGGATGTTTCTGCAGTTTCCTAAAAGGGGAGGGCGGTGAAGGTGTCACGTGGCCTGTCAAATGATGAGTCAGCATGAGACGTCCAGAAGCGGCTGGGAAGGACAGCAGAGTGTGGTGGCAGACGGAAGAGCAGAAGCAGTACAGGAGAAGCGGACAAAGTAGAGGGTACATGAAGAAAGAGTAGCAGAAAAAGGAGAGAGCAGAGGAGAGACGAGATGTTGGCCAGAGGGTTGTACGGGTGAGTGTGCTGACTGTAGCTGCGATGCTGTGTATGGACATCTGTGATAAGCGCCCGCTAGCCGCGGCGAGCGACGTCAACGTCTGGTTCGTGCCAGGGCGCGAGTAAGAAAGAGGCCGAGGCAGGCTTACACTAAGAGGGAAACAACACGGAGGGCGAGTAGGAGAAGAGAGCGTCAGGGACGGACGGGAACGGGCGGAGCATGCATGGAGGTTCCCAGTCAGCCCTTGAAAGACATGTATATATAACTAATAGGTGTATAAGAAGGTGGATATATATGAATATATATAATAAGAAGATATATCTAGTACGTTATAAAGAGAGAGAGAAACTGTCTTCCGTCTTTCGTCGGCTTCCTTTCTTCTGCTTCTTCTTCCTTTTCTTTGCTTCTTCCTTTTTGCTGACTTCTTATGCTGACTAAGAATTTATCACGTGGTATGAAATCCGTTGAAACTTTCTCTACGGTGGATTCAACATGCTTAAAGTCGACAAGATAGAAATGGATATGAGCGATGAGCAGATGGCGGGTATTTGGTCCGTTATGGCCCACATATATATTTGTCGGCCAAGTGGCGGTAGATTGGATCGATCGTTTTAAACCGTGGTAGTGTTGTTGAGGTCGACAGCTATGTATGTGCCAGCCTAACGATGCTGGCACTGGTTGCACTTCTCAGGCACTTGAGCATCCATAATATTGCACTGTGCAGGTGTCTTGCAAAATGCGCTTCCGCCCGCCCCGGATACGCTTTCCCCGCATGTATACCGAATCCCCATAAACTGGTGGTGGCATATTGCGGAATAGAAGATGTACCATCCACACTTGCAATCCGATCTCTTGTCAATAACTAAATTCTTGTCCATATAGTCGATTAATTCTCGTCTGCTGACATATTCGACTAGGGCCGTCATGGCAAAATGCCAAACTCAGGATGTTCGTGGTTCCTCGTTCTGGCCAACAAAGGTCTCCCTTTATTTGGCTTGCTGGTTCGTGTGAGTCGATAGGGTGAGAGATGGGTGAGAATGTGAGATAGTATATCGGGGGACTTCCAGTCAATATTTATAGACGTCACAGCATCACGGAAGAGGCCGGTAGGAAGAATGTCTACCCAAAACGCTCCTTGTTTAGGGCCTCTGTGGGTATACATACATACATACATAACCGCCCATGCAGGTAAAGTTGACATTGCATATCTCACTACCCAGTTATGTTTCTGGTAGCCTTCGTTGGGTAGTCAATTGGAGGCATGAATTGGCTATGTACATGTTGATTTCCAAAAATATCATTGCAAAGATGAAACTCACTGGCAATGTAAGAAGATCCTGCTCCTCTTAGACCAGTCGGAACAACAACATAATTCTAGCCTGCAAATCTTTCTGCGCGCAGGATGCCAGGATTCTTATCCTCTATATCATAGAAATGGAAAATAGGCTACCACCGTCACTCTGCTGCAGTATGAATAATCATAGAATGATTGCAAATGATACTATTATAATATCGACAGACAGGTATGGCCTCAACTGGCAAAAAAAAATACCCAAAGTTCCGGAGATATATGTAGATTCCATCACACCCTCAGAACAAGACCCAACCGGTGTTTCGCTGACAATTCGGGTTGTGGTGATTGCTCCTACTAACGAATAGGCTTTGACATCTTCTCTGTACATGCAATACACATCTTTGTGACTTTAACCTCGTCGATATGATTCATTTTCGCTGGTGATTTACAGAAGCCGTTCACTCCAGAGCGAGTTAACGTCTGTCCACACGTACCCCGGTGTTTCCAATATATATGGTTGCATATTGCGGAATAGAAGATGTACCATCCACATCTGCACCCTGTCCTCGTGTCTACCTCGTACTTTTTGTTGTCGCGAAGGTAGGGTTTCATATCTTTCGGCTGGATATGTCGTACGGCCGGTTCGAAACTTTCTTCTACTGATTCTATATCTTCGAGGACTAGAGGTGGTAGAGGTTCTGGAGACTCGACATGCACATCTCCAAGAGGGGCCGGGCTAATCCCTTCCAATGTTTTAGCAGGTTCCGTATCTTGTGCTGCTGTTTCTCGATCCCCAGGCCCATCTTCACGCTCAGTCGCCTTTAATCTAAGTTGTCTCGCTTGGACTTCTCTGAGCCTAGCGAGTTTGGACTTTGCTGTTTTATATTTCGTGATCCTGTGGTTTGCGGGTTTGCTCCTCATGGCTCGGAGTTTGCATTTTGTGGTCTCAGCCATGGCTCAACCGTGATATATATAGTGGAATAACAATAAGGAAAATAATGGTCTCCGTGTCGTTGGTCTTTTGGGTATGGCAAGGAGAAAAGGTATAAAGGCAGAGCCAAACAGCCCAAAAGAAACGGCTTTGCCATCCATCCTCGAAGCGCGTATGCAGGTCTGGTCCAATAGAGATAGTGATAGTCTCATGTAATGCAGCCCAGCCTGCATGGATGGTTATAGGAAAGAGACAATAAGTTTTTCGTAGCGGTGGTTACTTTTCATCCCACATAGCCAAATAAGCAGTTGCTTGACCCTCAGAATGATTGACCCCAACGAGCGATTCTATTCACCCTATGCCATTGATGATTTCGTCACTATTAGATGCACCGTCATAGATTGCGACACTCGTCGATGGCTGCAGGTCGTCGGGCCCAGCAAGACACTACGTGCAGATGACGACGAAATGCTCACCAGCATAATAAGCCGATACGTCGACCAGCTTGGCCCAGACGACCACACCATGGTCATCGACAAGAATGGAGAGCTGGAAAGAGTCACTAATGAAGACGTCACCCTGGAAGTTCTGTATCCCAAATATACTGGGCCGTTGGATACGCATCAAGTTGTACGCCGGTCAGAACTACGTGAAGTCGAGAGAGTTAATTGTGTTATGGATTTGGTAGAGTACAAATCCCCTGACGGCGAGACGAAGGGAGAGATTGTCGTCTTCAAGTATACCGTGATCATGCAGCGCGTCGAGTATATATGGCGGGAGGCACACCTGCTCAGGGGGCTGAGAGGCAACGATCTGTTCGTCCCTTTCCATCGCACAGTTATCGACGACGTGACTCAGAACATCCTCGGATTCACCACTCGATATATCTCAGGCGGTACGCTTCAAGACTACCGCGGTATCTTCTACTTTCACTGGCTGAAGCAAATCACCGATGCGATTGACGATTTGAATCTACGTTATGGTATCCTGCACCTAGATCTTGCGCCGAGAAACATCGTAATTGACCCCAGCACAAAGGGTCTGAAGTTATTTAACTTCAATAAGGTGGCAAATGTTGGCGAACTGCGTATGACAACAACCGCCTGGGACATTGACTCGGTTATTTTTACCGTGTACGCGGCGCTAACCAAGGACGACCAGTTTGTAGGCACACAAATTGTGGAACGAGATGTCAGTCAGGTTGAGAAGATGGAAGAATGGAAGCTACAGATTCCCCTGGAAGATGGAATAGATATCTTGGCCTATAAGAAGTACCTGAGCGAATGGGCAGCGATCCGTCGCACCACAAAGACCATCAAGCACTTCTCTGAGGCAACAGAGCCGATTTCGTTGTCTGGGTATATTCCTCCTACGCCGGTTACGGTGCACGATGAAGTCAATGGAGACTATCAGACAACCATACGGCCAAGAAAGGATGCAGAGAAGGCTGGAGACTATGTTACCCGCTGGGAGAGACCGGCACAGCATGAACTGAAAGCGTCTACTTGACCCAAGTGCACCATGGTTTCAATTTCTTTTCTGTCCTTTGGTCTCAATCCAAGTCCAAGTTTGCATGTCAGGCCTTTTTATTGGAGATAATACAGGACTATGATGTATTATTTGCACCGATTACCGCCTAAACACTCTCATTAAACCGATTTGTATCTTCATCTCGCTATGCAATTCTATCTTTAACATTGGTATTCATACACATTCGTTTCATTGCTTTTGTGGTCGTAGACAGCCATCCAATGCAAGGGCAGGGTATTCATTCATTCATTAAGCAGCTGGAGAGCTTCCGTCATGCTGCATATCCATCTTCTCCTCCATCTCTCGCTCCTCGCGCGCTACTTCTTCCTCCCAGTCTTCAACTACTCCCTCATCAGCGTCAGTCATCCCCAGTGCACCGAATCGCGAGTTAGAGCCGATATTTCGTCCTGCTCCAATGCCGCTGCGCAGGACCAGCTTTCCCTTCAGATCATTAGGCGTGGTGGTTCCAAAGGCATATGGAGAAGCCTCAATTGGGCTGCTGCTCGTTCCAGGGCGTTTTCTCGAAACGACTTGTGCCCATCCGTCGTTGGCACTGGCGGAAGATGCGTCTTTCAGAACAGCTTCCAGCCTAGTCCGTTCGGCGGCAGCTTCACGCTTTGCGACTCTCTCTTTCATTCGCTCTCTGTCACGGAACTTGGCGCAGTCGGCGACGCTCATTCCACGTATGCCTATTCCAGGTCCGGCGAGGGATGGCGGTAGCCAACCTCCTGCTTTATACACAACAACATGCCGATGGGGCTCTGGGTCGAAACTCTCAGACGTGAACCCCCAGTCTTCGGCTAGAGAGTGCACAAATGCGCGGAAGTTAGCGCGAGCAGGTGGGAAGCGAGCCGAACGGTCAGTCATGCTGAGTGCTAGGTCGTAGAGTTTGGATTCGCAGGTTTCTATAGCTGAAAGTGAAGAAGATGAAGCAAGTTCCATGTACATATCAAGAGTGCCCTTGGAGTATGGTAGATTCTCGAGAGTGAGCGGCTCAGATGCTGCTGCGTTGCTGGAGGCTGAGGGGTCGACACAAAGCCCAAAGGCAGAGGCAATGGCGCGATTACGCTGGATTCGACCGCATTCTTCATCACAGGGTAGAGAGGAAGGAGCTTCATGGCCCTGACGGTCTTTGTCCTTGGATGCACCACAGCGTTTTTCCTGCTTCATCCGTCCACACTGGCATGTAATTATAATCTTTGACTGGCAAGGGGTCTTTTCAGGGCATGGGAACGGCGCATGACATGGTTCAGTGCAAATATGAGAGCATTGCTTCTTAACCTTCCCGCATGGCTGTTGGCATCCAGTCGTCGAATCCTCACAATCACCAGGGCGGTGACATTCCTTTTTGCATGTGTGAGAGCCACACTGTAGTTCCTGGCCGCAGACAAGTCCACATCTACCATCAACCAGCCAGCAAGGCTGGTTCTTGAGGACTTTCTTGCCACATAGACACCTCTTTTCTGTCAAGAATGGACACTTGGGGCAAGCCTCGTCATCGGTATGGCAGTTGTGTGGCGTCTGAGGATGACCACATCGTTTCGCTCGACCGCAGTTGAAGTTGCAAGGAGGCGGCCCTGTACCGCATGGGAGGGGAGGGTAGAGAACTGATCTGCCGCAGTTGCATGTAATTTCGTGGAAGATGGCCTCTGGACACCTAGCACAGGGGCCCCGATGGCATAGCTCTTGACATTCATGGGTGCCACATTTCAGTAATCTGCCACACACTCGGGTACAGATATGCTCTGCCTCGATATCGGTCTCGTCGGCTTGTCTGACATTCATAGACTTGAGTTTCTTCTTGGTCGCGAGTCGATCTATGGCCTTGCGTTCGCCAGTGCAGCATCGTTCGCCGCAGACATGCCTTCCGCAGTTTAGTGCCGCCTTGCACACGCGCATGCATGAGGGCGGCTCTAACTTCCCCTGATGACACAGTGTCTTCGAGGTACTTCGTCCACACATGCATGAGATATCCGTGGTGACAAAACATGGCGGACAGGGGCCGGTATGGCATGCCTTCGGGCAGGTGTGGCCACATTTCAGGAGCTTGTCGCAGCTCTTCTGGCAGTTTGGAACAGGGCCCGTACAGGTCTTGCGCGGCTCAGTGTCCATATCAGCAAGCTTAGTCTTCCCACAGGTACAGTATGAAATCATATCAGGGGCAGTAGGGCAGTGAGAAGGTTGTAATTCCTGTGGATGGCAGAGTTTTTCACACTGGTGGATTCCACAATCATATAGCCTGCCACAAATATCGGGACAGGTGAAAGAACCAATCCAAGATTCTTTCTGGTTCCGGCTTTCTCTTTCTTCTTCCTTGAGATTGCACAATATTTTGTTAGAAACTTTGCCGCAGTAGCATCTTGCTGGAACTAGTTCTTCACACTCTCCACAAAGGCCTTCGTGGCATGCACGTTGGCAGGTATGTTGTAGACATGGAAGAACTTCTTCGCATGTTTCTCTACAGCTCCATCCAGAGGTATAGTCTGTGTCTACACATTTCTTCTGGGCCTCATGCCTTCCGCAGTAGCAGCTCTGCACAGGGCCCATGGCTTGACATGGGGCACAGGGTCCAGCATGGCAGACAGAATCGCAAGGGTGAGGGCATCCTTCTCTGGATCGAGAACAGGACTGGCCACATGAGTGAGGAGGGAGGCCAGGGAGAGATCTGATATCCACCTCCTTTTCGCACCAGCAAGTATACCCTGACGGAAGAGTGTCTTGTGGGAGATTGCAGCCAGGACACCTCCACTGACGGGCAGGGGGAAGCTGGGAGTCATCCTGCTGTTCCTGATCCCGTGGCCTGGTGTGTACGGATCCCTCGTTAGTTGACCATTTCTTGATACAGTGGAGATGGAAAACGGTCCAGCACTGTCTGCATGACCAGACCTTGGACTTGGGGCCAAGTTCAGACGTGCAGATTGGACACTCATAGAGCCCGTTTGAGATATCCTCGTGGATACGCGTGGTGATGTTGTCTGCTACCGATTTGGTGAGAGACCTGGTAGGTTTGTTATGGTGCCGTCGTGGCTGTTTCGGAGTAGATGCTGTGGAGGATGAAGGAGGAGCAGGATGAAGAGCCTGGTGACGCCGTCCAGGCACAAACACCGACGCATCTGGCCGTAAGGAGGAAGACTCGGCTCCGTCACTGTGTTTCTGGCCTTGAGACGTGTGGTTGCTGGTGCTTCCATGAGCTGAGCTTGGGGATGCGGGCTCGTTTGGCCGGGTCAACCTGCCACGAAACGTCCTTGTCGTCACTACTTCTGACCGTCCGGCGTGAGAGGCGCCTCTTCCTCTCCCTCGACCGCGTCTGGGCCTTCGTTGCTGTTCTTGTTCCTGTGGTGGCTGTGGTTGTCCTTCTGGCTGCTGCTGCTGCTGAGCTCCATCTACAACTGCAACTCCATCGCCTCGTCCTCGTCCTCTTCCTCGACGATGCGAGACTCTGCCTCTACCTCCTCTATGACCTCCATGCGGCCGCAAAGGTCCATTAGCTGTATTAGCCACCGAAGACGAAGCTGTCGTAGGCGCGGGCACATCTACCGACGTCATGCTCTGTCTAGCACCGTCTGCACCAGAGAACAGAGTATATGAAATATCCAGCTCTCCAGATACGCTGAAACACGAGAAGAATCAAGAATCAGCTTCTCAAGCTCGGGGTTTCTTGTACAAAGCAGATTCAAGATGTTTAACTCCGGGTTGATGCCTTTTGAAGCTGGACGCAAGCAGAAAAATCCCGTCAAAACGGGGGACGCTGAATAAATGCTAAAAAAAAAAAGACAGAAATAATAAAGAAAAGAGAGGAAGAAGAAGAAGAAGCTCGAAGTTGTGAAATAGCAGCTTTTTATTAAGTATTTTATTGTGTTTGAACTTTTTCTTGGTGGAGAATCGAAAACTCATATTGAGTCACCTTTTTTTATACGAGATGAAGAAGATGAATAGCAAGAAAATATATTAATGAAGATAAAATAAAGGACGAACAAGATAAATAGAAACATATGGGAAGACGCTCATGCTTCGGTCAAAGATTACACATCGATCATTAGTAGATAGGCAAATAATGAAAACATCACGGCAGGAAAAGGACCATCTCGCCGTTGTCATTCCTCTTGACTCTCAGCGTGCGCCAAAGCTGCTGCTCTTCCTCTTCCTTTCTCTCCTTCTCGCCGGCTCGGTTGCGTCCCCGGCCTCGTCCTCTCGACTTGGAGCTTTCCTTACCGTCCTTGTCCCTGTCCCTGGCCTCCGGCGAACCAGAGCGAGACGGCGACTCGAGACGATGATAGCGCTTCAAGATCTTGTGCACTGAACATCCGCGCTCGCTGTCAGGTCCCTTGTTGACCAGGGACAAGAAGACGCTGGCCTTCTCGACACGGAGTTTCTCATCGAACTCGCTCTCGTCGCCGTGGCCGGTTTTATAGAGGACCATCTGGCTGTTGTCCGTCTTGCTGCGTTTGGCGACCCCTTCGTCCGAGTCGTTGAGGCGTTTATACTCAATCGCCTTCATCTTGCGCTGGTCCTTGTCGGCTCGTTCCGAGTCGGTGTCCTCGGGTGCGTTGCTGCCGCTTATCCTGCGCCGAGTCTTGCTGGAGCTGCCGACCTCGGACAGCTGGCGTGTCTTTGGCCGTTTAGTTTTCTTCGCCTGCATGAGTTCGCGTGATGTGGAGGCCACAGGGGTTGCGGCAGACGACCCCTCTGAGGTGCGTCTCTTGGTTCGCACGAGTGCCTTGGTTGTCGGGTCGATAGTGGCGCCAGCACTGAGGAGCGAGATGAGCTTCCCTGCTGTGCGACCCTGCCCCTTCATCGATATTCCCAGGCCGTTCTCTCCAGGTCCAGCGGGCTCCTTGTTGCGTTTGCTGCGTTTGATGGGCGAGCTCTGCTCGTGGTCCTGTCCGCGCGCGTACTCGCCGTTGGAGTTGTCGCTACGGTACTCGTCCGAGTAGTCTGGTGAGACCGAGTAACGCATCATACGGCTGAGGTTGCCGGTCAGACCTGAATGCAGTAATGGTGGAGGGCGGTCGTGGAGGGCGGGATGACCTGATACGGAGGCATCCATCATGGGAGTGTCAACCTCGTAGTCATAGCGCGAGTGCTCTGGAGCTGCGTTTGAGTCGGAGGGACCAGGCTGTCCGCGTTTTCGCTTCTTGTCACTCGTGGTGAGACTGCTGTCGGTCCTGCTGCGCTCGAGAGACGGAGGAGGACGGTCTCGCCTTACGCGCCGGTCGTGAAGCCACTGCTGCCGCTCCCGCTCCCATTTCTGCGCAGGAGTCATGAGCTCGCTCGATCCGGCGGAGAGGAGAGACATGTTGGAATCCTGTCTGTACGGCGGCGCAGGTGGTATCGGGCCCGCCCCGTACGAGAAGCCGTTCTCTTCATAGGCAACATCGTATCCTGCGTCCTCCTCATCCCGCTCGCTATCTATCCGGGCAAGCTGCTTGGGCGAGTTGAAGATGGGAGGGGCATGGTCGACCATGGTCATGGACTCATTGAGATCGGTCTTGGAGGCGTTGGGGGTAGTAGATGAGTCGAGAAAGTCGAACACATCGATCTTCTCAGACCTTGGTTTAGCCACGGTTGTGTCTGTGTTTTTAACCTGAGGAGGGCTGGGTGCTGGCGGTGGTGCTCCACGATAGTCGTCTACATCGGGCGCATCTTCGACGTATGGGTTGAGAGACTTGACAACAGCGTCCTCAGCTATGGTGACAGCTTTCTTCTTCGTGTTCTTCGCTGGCTTCTCTTTATATAATGCGCCCTGATACTTTTGCGCCTCGGTCATGCAAGACTGTCCATCGTGTTAGTCCCAGCTGAAGCTCCGTAGAAAAAAAAGCCTGATATAGGGCGGCCAATAGGCAAAAAGCTGCGCAACTGCACCGCGACGGGGCCAAACATGATAGAGTAGCCGTAAGAGAGCAAGACGTACAGTGTGGGATCTATACTCTGTGCCCTGGAAATGCACCATGCAGTCCAGACACGAGAAGGAGGCGCCGCGACACTGACCGCGATGAGGGTCAAGTTTCTTCTTGGTGAGAACATCTCCGCAGCCCTGATAGAGACATCCCGTTAGTCCAGCAGATAAAGTGTGCGTTAGACAAAAAGGACAACTCACCTCGCATTGGAACGAGACCATAGCTGCGTCCTCCAAGGCCGGTCAGTATGTTATACGGGACGGTTTGGCGTTTGGCGATGCGCTGTTGGATGCGAGCAGCAAAAATAACGACGACGACGATGAATCCTGATAAGGCCGATAAGAGATTCTTATTCTTAATTTAAGAGAAGAATAGAGTCAAGAGGCGCCCCTTTTTTCTTCTTCTTGCTCGCTTCGTACTTCTTCTCGTTGCTTTTTGCGAGCCTCGCGAAGAAGAAAAAACGGTAAAAAAGTTCTTGCTGCCTATCGGGAAAAAGGTCGAATCGGATGTTGATGCTGACTGACTATATTTAGACTGATTAAAAGAACAGACGAGAAGAGAAGACGAGAAGAGAAGAAGAAGAACAAGAAGATGCTATACGATGAGAGAAGATGAAGACGTTATGTTGATGCGCATGACACGAAACCGCCTGGATGTTGCTTGCCGCCGGCCTTGCATAAAACGACCAGCAAAGATATTTATATACATAGATGCAGATGCACCAACAAGCTATAGATGGCATATAGATGGTATAGATGAAAAGATCTCTAGGCAGTCTGCGCATCTATACGACTCGCATCCTCCTGACCTCCATCCCATGATCATCAAAGTCTAATGCGCGACACCAGACACCCCCTTTTATTGCGCTCTTCTGCGCTGTTCTGCTGTATACTGCTGACTACGGACATGCATCCTGTAACAAGAGCAGGGTCGGATAGCCATAGGGGTGGTGGGGATGCCTTGTTTCGGGGAAACATGGGGGATGGGCGTGTTGTGTAGTTTGGTAATCGACATCGACATGGGATATATATAAATAATAAATACACGCTTCTATACTTCCTTAGTATACAGATAACGCCGGCTGAGATCATGGTCACTTGTCATTTGTTCACGGAGGGCGGAAGATGCTGGGTTGCTGATGCAGGCGAGTGGGTATAATATCACGGCGCTTAGATCAACCATTCGTGCGTCTGCAAGTATCATTTCATGGTTAGAGGTGGCCCAAAGGGGGGGGAGAGAGAATGTGTGTGTGTGTGTGTGTGTGGACGAGATCACTTACGGCTCATCTGTTATCTCCACCGGCCCGCCAGGGAACGGCCCGTTGCTATCTCCCCAGAGCAGCTTTTTCGGTTTCCTGGGCTTCTCCTCCGTCTTGCCAGCTTCCTTTGCGCTGTCTTGGCCACTCTTCTTGTCGTCTTTGCCCTTGCTCTTGTCTTCTGACTTCTTGTCGTCTTTGGCTTTGTCGCCACAGCCACAGTCGTAGAAGTCTCCTATCTTGGTACAGTCGAATGGATCTTTCTTCAGTCGCCTGTTCACCTCGTTGTGTACCAGGCAGCCCCAGCCTGCTGCTGCGTTTCGTGACGAGGTCTGCGGAGGGTATGTCTTGAGCAGCTTGATGAAGTGTGCTGCGCAGTCGCCGCTAGAAGAAGTAGCAAGTAAGTGTCTGTATGGGCTCTTCAAACTTTCCTCCTGAACATACCACGGGTACAGTCTCGCAAAGAGGTAGACGTATGCACTCAGCGCCCTCTGGTCCTCGCCCGTCGGTTTCTCAGGGTATCGTGCCATCACCGTATGGAAGAGGTGCCAGGACGACCGTCCTAGCTCGGCCCTGTACACAGTTCATCTCCATATCAGCATTGCTTGTCTCCCTAAACCCGTCGCGGAAAAGCATGACCTACTTGGCCGTCTTATTCTCTAGTGTCGGCATGATCGACTCCCCCGCCAGCATCGACGGCGTGATATCGACTTCCTTCGCCTTGGGTTTCGGCTGCTGCACCAGATGGCCTGGTGCTCGGGTCTCGGGGCTCATGGGCGATACCCGGAAGAAGGATATGGTGAGGATGAAGAACACGGCCAGGCCGGTCAGGATGAAGAATCGCGACGCTGGTCGGTGGGACAACATCGTGGAATCCAGCTGCTTCTCTGTATATCTTTCGTCTCTTGTATATAACGTCTTTAACGGTGTGACAACGGCATTGAGCCCCCCAGTTGCAGATGCTACATAAATGAGAATAAAGAAAGGGAAAAAGGTAGGGCTGCCAGCGTGTCCTTCTTTATCCTTCCCTGCCAATACAAGTCAAGAGGCGAGTACGAGCCCAGAGTTCTTGTCTTTGCTCTCTTGCTCTCTCTTTGCTTCTTCTTCTTCTTCTTCTCTTGCGACGACGAACTTCTTCGTGGCCAGAAGTTGGAGCTTAGTCATCCGGTTTGCCCCTTTTCCCAGTTCTTCTAAAGGTGAAACTAATATCAAACGTCAAAGTCATGGCCGGATGACGGTGAATAGATTATTTTGTTGCGGTGGTGATGTTGTTAATGACATGCCCGGTAAGTCCTTAGCTTGGGTCTATGCCGGAAATAAGTTGATACCTTATCCAAGCCATGAAGCATCGGGTTGGCCTCTATGGACATGACTTGCTCTGTCATGGTGTGAAATAACCGTTGAATACCCATATTTTATGTCTTTCCCCAGATGAGGTTGGAATATGCCTAGACCTACAAACAAGACTACCACCGGCCCATCCGGTCGTCTAACCTGAGTTCCGGCCCTGGGAGAAAACGGATCAGATATACCGGGTCCAGATAAACGCAAAATCTGATAATCGGCTTACCGTCGATTCCGGGGAACGGCCAGCCAGCCAAAATGGCACAACATAGGCTTGGAGCCCCGGGTCATGACGTGAACTGCAACTCTTATCTGATCACGTACAGAAAAACATGCTGGGACAGCCGGCTTCCCCGTTCGACCGGGATAATATAGCATCTCACGAGCAGCCAAACCCCACCCCAAGGCTTCTCAATATCTGATCTAAAGAGAAAAAAGAATCCTAGTTGCAGGTTGGTCGTAGTCTTTTCTACAATCTATCCCTCTCATCGCCCCGTTTTATACCACATGCCCTAACTCCCGGTTTGGGAGATTGCTTTCTGGTATAGTATGTCGGACAAAAACAGCATCCCTGGCGCCAATAGTCTCTGTTCTTCTTCTAGGCCTTCTCCTGGAGATATCCAAGATGAAATAACACTAGAATGGAAAACTGAACAGGGATGGAAGACGGACGAGCAACTCAAGATGGAGAGGAGACGCGAAATGGATACGTCTTCTCCAAGTGATGCGAATCCACGAGCAGAGCAGCAGACCCAAATTGGACAGAATTCCAGCCCAGAGAAGCTGGACAACCAGGCCTCTACGCCCAACCACCATGGACAGGAACCACATCCCGAGGCGGCCACCTGGCGGTCCAGGCTAAGGCGGATGCTACCGGTCCCGCAACCTGCATCACTCCCACAACCAATATTCGAGGCCCCACCTGTACAATCACCACGGCAATTGCCATTTAAGCAATTCTTTTCGGAGGCACGATGGAATCAACGACTACCAACGCTATTCAATTCAGAGTCTACTATTTTTCCACAGTCGAAACGCAACTCCACTGGATCAGGTCAAATTTCCGAGAAATACCCTGCTCCCTCTGACAATAACGTGGTTGTCTCCGAGGCGTATGTTGATGATGATTCTTGTTCCGACAGTATTCAATTTGGAGTCAAACAGGCCGAAGCCGTAGCTGCAGCCTGGTCACGAAAGCCACTAACCATAGCTTATGTCGGGTATGTCTATTAGTTGCCTCTTTAAAAAAAAAATTTTTCTATTTCAAAATAATCTTTGACTAAATTATATTAAATCAGGGTCTTTTTGGTGTTTTTCGTTAATTCACTACAGCAACAGATGGCTAGCAGCCTTAATCCTTATGTTACCAGTGCTTTCGCCAAACATTCTCTTCTCTCCACTATCTCGGTTGTGTCAAGTCTTGTTGGAGCTATTATGAAGCTTCCAGTTTCTAAAATTATCGATATCTGGGGTCGTACAGAGGGATATATATTAATGGTCACTTTTTGTGTTTTGGGTAAGTAGCCTATGAGCTCTTGAGAAGAGAATGACACTAAACATGTCTTCCATAGGTATGATCATGATGGCTACTAGCAATTCTATTGAGGCATTTGCTGCTGCCCAGGTGAATAGCTCGATAGTTAGTTAGGTATTAATATGTACATGTAAACTGACAGGTTTAACAGGTTTTCTACTGGGTTGGAAACAATGGTATCGCATATGTCCTCGACGTGTTCCTGGCAGACACGTCTAGCCTCAAAAATCGAGGCTGGCTCCTTGCATTCTCTAATAGCCCGTTCATTGCCACTACCTTCGCCGGCCCTGCATTGGCACAAGCTTTTCTCAAGTCATATGGTTGGCGATGGGCTTTTGGCACCTTTTCGGTCGTTATTCCGCTTGCTTCGCTGCCAATGGTAGTTATTTTCATTCGCAGTAGTAACAAGGCTATTGAGATGGGATACTTGAAAAACCGCAGATCGGATCGTACATTATGGCAGACTGTTATTCATTATACAATCGAGTTTGACGGTATGTACACCCCTTGTCTCCTTTAAGGAGACTCATGAAGCTGACTTTATTAAATAGTTTTTGGAATGGTCCTCATCATTGCTGGACTTACTCTTTTGCTTCTCCCGATAAATCTCGCAACGTACCAGGCTGAAAAATGGAAGTCTCCCGCTATGATATTAATGGCTGCTATCGGTGGTTGCTGCTTGCCTGCATTTTTTATATGGGAATACCGTTTTGCCAAGGTCCACTTCGCGCCATTCCATCTGTTGACTGACAGAACTGTACTTGGCGGTTGTCTCCTGAGTGCGACTCTATTCTGCAGCTTCTAGTAAGCTTACACTTGACTTCCTACCAGCCTTGTTTTTGTATCCTTGCTAATGGTAAACTAGCTGCTGGGACCTATACTTCCTATCCTACCTACAGGTAGTCCACAACCAAAGCGTACGGAATGCTGGCTATATTGCAAACATCTTTAATATTGGAGGATGTATCTGGGCCCTCGTTATTGGAGCGTGAGTCTCTGCTCCCGATCTCACGTTTCTACCTTTGGCTATTGAACTAAGAAACCTTTCTAGTATCATCCGCGTAACCGGCCGCTTTAAACCATTCGCTCTGGCCGCGGTCCCGTTTCAAGCTCTTGGAATTGGCCTTATGATACTGTACCGCAAACCAGGCTCTAATATTGCATCAGTGATCATATGTCAGTGCATCATCGCTGTCTCTGCTGGCACACTACAGATCTGCGAACAGATAGCGGTCATGGCAGCAGCAAGCCACAGTGAAGTCGCCATTGTCCTTGCACTGCTTGGCCTATTTAGCAATATCGGTGGAGCCATTGGCCAAACCGTTACGGGGGCTATCTGGAGCCACACAATCCCTGAGCAACTTGCTATCTTACTCCCTGATAGTGCAAAGGATCAAGCTGCAGCGATCTATGCGTCCCTGACCACTCAATTGGGCCACCCGGTGGGAACGCCCATACGTAATGCTATTATCGCTGCCTACGGTGAAGGCCAGCGCTGGATGTTGGTTACTGGAGTCGGTGTCTTGTCACTAGCTTTGGCATCGGTCATTATGTGGAGGAATATCGAGCTCAAAAACATCCACCAGGTCCAGGGAACTATTGTTTAACCAATCGCAGTTGGAATTCACATTCATTGTTCACGCCTTATCTATTGACTGCTGGTTCCCTCTATCCGCCAAATCAAAAACGTAGTTAGTCGTCCGTCTTCTTCTTGCACATCAAAATAATAATGTCCATACCATAATCCAGATGTATAATATCCTCCCCTTTTCTTCTTTCGGGTATTCGGCACGTCAGGTCAAAACTAAGTTTTGGGATAAATGTTTTTCCCCAAAGTTAGGGCTGCTTACTCAGCGATATTACCAAAAAATAACCACTAGATATCAACAACCATGGATATCAGACCTCGTATTACAACATGCGGAATACTTCATGACGGCATCACATTGTGCCGGAGATAGGAGGGAGTACGGAGAAGAGAGAGCCTTGCATAACCGCGCTGTGACCGTGCAACCAGCACGCATGCAAGGCTTCGAGGATGGAGAACTAAAGTCCGCGTCTCGTCCGCCACCACGAGTTTCGGCGCATTAAAGCTTGTGCAGTGCTTAGATTTGTGCACATAAAGCCCCTTGTGCATTGGATCTCAGAGTCATCTCGGTGCTATGGGCTCCGGGTCAACCCTTCCGCCCCTGTCTTCTCCACGCTCTCCGGCAGAATGGCACAATGGAGGACAAAAAGGGGTGGTAGATGACGATGACTGCTATGAATAGCAGCATAATAGTCTCACCGATCCACTGGGCATGATAACGTCATGGCTTCAATCGAGGGCCTATAACCCGCACGAAGAGAACAGAATATTACCTTGCCTTGCTGTTCCTCACTCGCTGGTTAGGGCTTCGTACATAAATTATGTACTCTATCATGAAGGCTCTGACCGGGTTTCATGGCCTCGTTCGGATTCCCGACTTCTTGTCCCTGTAGAGTTCTGCGCTAAATATACGATACATCATCGGCAAGTTTCTTGCCCGATACTTCTCCCACTGTTTCATCAGTTCTGATCAGAGATTGGCCACGAGGGAAGCACAACGGCCCGCAGAAGCAGTATCATGCCAATTTTGCCTCCTTTATGCCGACTTGAGCTCTGCTGTGAATGCATAACTTCAGCACAACCTTTACAGTCAACACGGCTAGTCCCTGTCAAGCAATCAGATCTCATCAAGATGCAGGCAAGTGGACGTTGCTTAGTCCTAGTGTGGGACCACCAGGTTATATATACATAACATATATATATGTGTGTGTTTATTTTTCCTTCTCTTAGGTATATATCTGAGAACTGGTTTCTCTTATGCTTTTATCTTCCTTCCAACCTTTTCTCCGAGCCCCAGTCAAGATACCCAGTTCCTCTTATCCCCACTGGTAGTAACGTTAAATCCGATATTGTTCTCCTTTTTTTTCCCATATATTAGACAAGCTCAACAGTTGCTGGCCAACAGTGTTACTCCAGAGCTCTTCTGTATACACATATTACGCTTCCTTTTGAGCAAAATTCTGCTGGGTAGGCATACGAGGAAGAGCTGCTCACGAGAGAAGATTGATGATGCCTTCCTCGCTCCCCCAAATCCCAAACTTTGCAGAGAGTGACGGTATGTAGCCGTGAACGCGATTGTAGTAGAGTCAAGCGGTTTTCGTTTCTTACCTAACGTTGCATTTGTTCTTACAGAGGCCTCGACTATTGTCCCTTCGACCTCTGACGGTAATGATAATGCATTTTTCTCAGACAAACGCTCAGTGCCTAGCACATCTTTAGAGAGCATCCGGCCTGAGAGTAAGACTGATAACAAAGGATTGAATGTTTCCACTGCCCCAGTTACGATTGCCAATGCAGACATTGAGAAGGGGACTTCAGCTTCTTCAGTGACAAAAAGAGTTCCAGAAGGGTATAAGGAGTATGATGACCCTAATATTGTGTATTGGGATGGTCCAGATGACCCTGCACATCCAGAAAATTGGTCATCGACGAAAAAGATCGTCATTGTCACCTCCATTGGCCTTATTACACTACTAACGTAAGAATTATAC
Organism: Microsporum canis CBS 113480; assembly: GCF_000151145.1. Taxonomy (NCBI): domain Eukaryota; kingdom Fungi; phylum Ascomycota; class Eurotiomycetes; order Onygenales; family Arthrodermataceae; genus Microsporum; species Microsporum canis. Next base: position 1,681,107 of record NW_003299169.1, on the reverse strand, counting down.
CTTCTCAACAATCGTTTTGATATGTACCAGCTGGCTAATATGCTATTCTTAGTCCTCTCGGATCCTCCATGTTTGCACCTGGAGTCGGAGAAGTGATGAAAGAGTTCCATAACTCCAGTCCCGAGCTTGCATCTTTCGTGGTATCCGTCTATCTACTGGGATTTTCTTTTGGCCCTTTGATTATTGCACCTCTCTCTGAGATGTACGGCCGGGTTCCATTATATACTGTCTGCAACATTCTCTTCGTGGTGTTTAACATTGCTTGCGCCGTCGCCAACTCTCTTGGTTCGCTAATTGGCTTCCGTTTTTTGGCTGGTGCTGCAGGCAGTGCACCTCTAACTATTGGTGCTGGAACCATTTCTGATATGATTCGACAAGAGAAGCGAGGCGGTGCTATTGCTGCGTGGGCTCTTGGACCGTTACTTGGACCGGTTATTGGACCAGTTGCTGGGGGATTCTTGACTGAAGCGTTGGGATGGCGATGGACCTTCTGGGTTCTTTCCATTGCGGTAAGCGTGATTCTGCCGATGAGTAGCTGAATAACTCCATCTAATCAAGTAATATAATAGGCCGGTGCTGTTACTATCAACACGTTCATCTGGCTCAATGAGTCTTATCACCCAACCATTCTGGCCCGCAAGACCAAACGACTTATTAAGGAAACTGGAAACACCAATCTCAAATCTGCTTTAGACTCCGGGCTACAGCCAAAGGAGCTCTTCATTCGTTCAATCATCCGCCCGACGAAGATGCTTTTATTCTCTCCCATTGTTTTCCTACTTTCTCTCTATGCAGCTGTTGTATATGGATATCTCTACCTTCTGTTCACAACCATCTCTGGTGTCTTTATCGGAAAATACCACTTTACTCAGGGTGAGTTTGACGCCTTTGCCGTATAGCTCGACGTTTTGGAACTATATTAACTAGTTATTTTATCCAGGTACCGTTGGTCTTTCATTCTTAGGCGTGGGAATTGGATGTCTACTAGGCTTGGGCATTCTTGGCGCAATGTCTGACCGTCTGCTCAAATCCCTAGCTGCTAAGAATGGTGGTGTCATGAAGCCTGAGTACCGTCTTCCGCCACTCATCCCTGGCAGTCTTTTTGTGCCAATCGGCCTCTTCTGGTATGGATGGACTGCTGAGAAAGGTGTTCACTACATGATTCCTATCGTCGGAACTGCATTCGTTGGAATTGGCATGATATTTACCTTTGTAAGATCCCTTGCTCTCCATGACACATTTCTATAACAAGATACTGATATATTTCATTCTAGATGACCATCTCCACTTACCTAGTTGACGCATTTACTCTTCACTCTGCTAGTGCACTTGCCGCCAACACGGTCCTTCGTTCTATCTTTGGTGCAGTACTACCCCTTTGTGGTCAAAGGATGTACCGTGCCCTCGGTCTAGGATGGGGTAACTCCCTCCTTGGATTTGTCGCCCTGGCCCTAGCACCACTTCCAGTTGTCTTCTACGTATATGGAGAACGCATACGTACGAGCAAACGATTCGCTATTAATCTCTAAGACGTTCCGCCGCATTCGTTGTCTGATCAGCATGGGAGTTGTTTACTCTCTGTTTCCCCTTCATTTTTATTTCATTATTTTTATTTTTACTTATTTTTTCTATTTCGGCTGGTACTTGATATCCTTGATCTTTGATATTCTCATATTAGGGCGTTACACATAGAATCTCCCTATACACTTTTGTTTTAGTTCTACTAGAATAGTCAGCTTGCTGCTCAATTATCATACGATTTTGGCTTTCTTGAATGGCGGGCATCCCGTCTTCACCGGTGTTGCACTTCAGCTAAAGAGTGAATTGCTGCGGCTGAATATGTGGTTTAGGAGAGCTTCGTTGATCGGACAAGTGCCGGATATTAACCACTGCTCACTAGACTTTATAGATACGCAGAACATTTTGTTTAATTGGTCACTGGCTTGATACGACGCGTTGTGAATATCGGCGTCGCCACATATCTTCAATGTCTGTATACGAGAATTGCGGGGGTTGCTATCGTGTGTTATATATATTCCACTGTACGTACGCACATCATCTTTAACGGAGGCTCTACATATATCTACTCATCATGGCCAGTTTTCCATCTGAAGCCCTTAACCTCCAAGGCGGGTGTCTCTGCAAGGCAGTCCGGTATACAATAAGAGTACCTCGTGCAGAAGACCGCGGTGCCGCCAAATTCAGGGCGCCAGCAAAAGTAACCGATGTGCCAGTAAATGCTAGAGAGAACAAAGAAGAGACAGAATATATCAGCATCAACCTGCCCATACTCTCTCTTGATCACTGCAGCGACTGTCGCCATGCCGCCGGGGCTCCAGTGCAAGCATGGTTTATCTGTCCCCAGGAATGGATGGAGTGGGATGTGGCTTTGCTGTCTCCGTCAAAGGATGGGGAAGAGCGCGTGAAGCAAACGGCCCTTCAAGCCTGTTCGAAAGACGGACGGGGATTTTACGAGGATGAGCCGAACCTTTCTCCTGTACCGACGTGTTTGGCCAAATTTTCATCATCAGAGGATGTGACTCGGACTTTTTGCTCACGATGCGGCACCAACTTCACCTATTTTACTAAACGGCCTAGTTCCAGCCCTACCGGCTTGATGGTGGACATTACGATAGGTAGCATGGACGAGCAGAGCAGTGCAGTTGCCTGCCCGACTCGACAGGCATGGTACGATTCGGGGATAGGGTGGTTCAAGCAACTGGTGAGAGGGGGTGGTACAGCAATGCCGAGGGCAAGGAAGGGGATTGCTCTGGGAATGATGAGAGATGATGAGGATTAAGATGTCCTTCCGTGTAGAAAATGCTGCATACACTCTTGATATATAATTTTGCTGTTTAATAGTCGCCGTTAAACCCAAGCAAGTAAATGTCTTGATGTTACGGAGTAGCAAAATAACCTGCGAAGCCGGGCACAGTCACGTGAAAGATAGCGTCTCGCGCAAGACCTGCAAAAGCCTTGCCTGTGAAAGGATCCCAAAATCCAGCAAAGAGCAAACACTCATATTTCTCAACAGCACGCCTTCGTCATGGCAGAAATCTCAGGCGCTAATAGACCATTGCGAATTGGCACACGAAGATCCAATCTAGCTATTATCCAGGCGAAAGCTATCCAAGATCAGCTACAGAAGCTTGCACCGGAGCACACTTTTGAAATTGAAGCTCTCCATACCATTGGAGATAAAGACCAAAATAGTTCTCTTTATAATTTCGGTGCAAAGAATCTATGGACGACAGAGTTGGAGGAATTGCTAACTTCTGGCAAACTAGACGTTGTTGTGCATTGTCTTAAAGGTAAATTCTCTAAGTGCTAACTAACTTACATTCAAATCCAAATAATATCTAACTTTCGGCCAGATATGCCAACAAAGCTCCCCGACAGTTGTGATTTAGCTGCCATTCCTCTCCGCGATGATCCCCGTGATGCTTTGATTGTCAAGGTTGGTCTACCTTACACAAGCTTACAATCACTACCCGAAGGTGCTGTTGTTGGTACTTCTTCAGTACGTCGCTCTGCGCAGCTTTGCCGCCTATTTCCGAATTTACGTTTTATCAATATACGTGGTAATGTTGAAACCCGCCTAGCAAAGCTTGATGATCCGCAGAGTGAGTATACCTGCATAATAATGTCTGCTTGTGGGCTTGAACGTGTTGGACTTGGCTATCGTATCAACCAACGGATAGGCTCTAAGGATGGTGGGATTCTACACGCAGTTGGTCAAGGTGCAATTGGCCTCGAGGTTCGGAAAGGAGATACCAAAATCCTACATTTACTGGACCAATTGGTAGACCACAAATCTAGCCTTGCATGCCTTGCCGAGCGTGCTCTGATGCGTACGCTTGAGGGTGGTTGCAGTGTGCCAATTGGCGTTGAAACAGAGTGGATTGGTGACTCGGAGGTTTACCTAACCCTGAGAATAAGAGGAATAGTTATTAGCCTTGACGGTTCCCGAAGTGTTGAAGATAGCATTGATGCGACGGTGTCTACCAAAGATGAGGCTACCGCGCTCGGACAAGAATTAGCTGCGCGACTGTTAGAGGCTGGAGCTGCTACAATTTTGAAAGACATCAATAATAACCGGCCGTCCAAAAACTAAAGATATTTTATTTTTATAGAGCAATAACTGCGTGCCTTTTGTGAAAACAGTAGTCCATGATTAAGGTAATCTTTATATTTACTGAGGCTGCTGCCAATTCGCATACTTTAAGTATATAGACGTTTAATATAGCTTTGGTCTAAGGACCAGGTCAATGGTTAAGAGCATCAAATTAACATAAAATAAGTCTAGAGGGTGGATATTTGCACCGTCTTGGTAAAATATCTTCCGAGGGAGAAGGGTTTATATGATGACTAAGCAAGCCAGTCAAGAAAAGGAAAAAAAAGAAGACGTCCCCGCACAGGATCGAACTGTGAACCTCCAGATGACTCAGCAGATTGCTGCTAACAGTCTGACGCGCTAACCAGTTGTGCCACGGAGACTTGTCTATGCATAGGCCGTCTAACTTGTTGTCCTATAACTGCCCTTCCACTGCCTCATGCCTGCCCCTTTGCCTACTACGTAATGTATAATTGTCAATATGCAACTTACTCAGGGATAAATTCGTATATTTCGTGGTAGTTCTAGAGACTTCAAGTTAATACAATCCCATCACGGTTCTCCATGGGAATATTTAGGGGACTGGTTTTCTCGATACCCAGTTGGGTTAAAGCTTTTTCATGATGCAGCCAAAGCAGTGCGCGAGGCGTTGATTCCCTCAAAATATTCCGAGAAGATACTTGATGCATATGAGTAAAATTTCATTCTTACGTTCTTGTTTCTACATGATGGTTAATTCAGCGTCTCTGGGCCTTGTTCTCGAGGAAGCAAAAGAGTCGGACGCCCAGCGCATTGCTGACCTCCATATGAGTGCCTTTGGCACCAATTACATGCTTCTTGCTCAATTCCCAACTACCGCTGCCCGAGATGGTCTGAGGAATTGTCTGGCTGGAAAGATCAGAGAGGAGATTCGAGACCCCAGATGGGCGGTATTAGTTGTCCGACATGGTCAGGGACGCCCAATCAGTTTTGCGAAATGGCGTCGTCCGATATACATATCTGAAAAGTGCGAAGAGCATCCGTGGCAATGGCCTGAGGGAACAAACCTGGGCATTCTAGGTGAATGGGGTGCAAGAGTCGATGATATGAACCGAAAGATTATTGGGGATTCGCCATGCTACCGTATGTTGTCCACCCTCTTTTGATTTCCCCCTGCAGTCTTGACGTTAACCACCCCCCAGGCCTCAGTTTCATAGCTACTGACCGCGAATATGAACGCCAGGGCGCGGCAAGCTTACTTGTCAAATGGGGTCTTGAGCACTGCAATAAGGAGCAAGTCTCGGCAGCCCTTGAGAGTACGATGGATGCTGTACTGTTCTACAAAAAACTGGGGTTCGTAGACGAAGGAAAGATATCGATGAAATTAAACGGAGTCGGGACTAAAGGCGAATCGGTACTCTACGAAGAAAGCTTGTTTGTCTTCAGACCAAGTCCGGCCGCAAATTAAGAACAGATGCACTCAATATGGATCACGACTGTGGGCTTATGTCTCCTAACCTAATCTACTGCGTCTATTGTATTTAGGTATTTCTAGCTACAATTATATACAAGTCATGACGATCAACATCAACAATATTTTTCAATTGCAACCCATTCAACGGTGGCTTCCTTATCTAGCCTCGTTTCCTTCCTATGTAGAATCTGGGCTCGCTGTATCAAGTTTTGGACTTGAACTGATGGGTCCCATATCTCTACAGAGTCGAACATACCGGACTAGAAGTTCTTGCTCCTCACGGAGAGCTACCAATTGCGCGGGCACTGTGGAAAAACTCCGGAGAACCGTTCGGTTCTCCACAACCAAAATATACAGAGTGTTTGCCGCTTCCTTATCTCCTGGAGTCCCATCGAATCGGTGCTTCCAGAGAACCCATACTCTATTTCCGAGGTCTCCAATGATGGCCCCTTTTATATCGGGCACTTTCCCAAATATAGCTTCTCGCATGCAAACTTTTCCCTACACCCGTGCCACAATTATATGATCGACATCCGGTATGATTGTATGTCGTAATCTCCCTGGACCTGCAGCTGCCATGGATTTCCGCACGAGCTGCTCATCGAGTATGCATAGCGGATCAAGATCAGTGATCAGTATAGGCTTAGCAGAGGGTATTTGCACAAATGCCGGGTCAAATCCAATATTGTGACTGGGGTAAGGGCGCCATCCACGATTCCCATAAAAGTCTCCTCCAATGTCGGAAAACAGGATGCTTGCAACGCACTCCCTCCTATCAGTCTGCCAGCTTGGAAGCAGCTGCGACAGTTCATCTAACAGCCGTGAAGCATAGCCTCGACCTCGATATTTAGGTTCGCAGCATAGACTCGAAACCCCATGAGTGATTGTATCTTTGACAGTCCCATCCAGACCCTGGGTAAGGGAGCTTTTCCGAAACGTTTCACATGAAGCGAGAATAGTTCGCTGGTTTTCTGGGAGGGCTTTATCGATTAGCACCCTTCGAGAGGTACGTTACAGTCATGAGATATTGATACTCATCGATGTACTCTGAAGCGCTCAGAGCTGCCTTCCATTCTTCCGATGAGTCAACCCATATCGAAAGATTCTCGCTTTGTGTTGGGTGAGCGAGGTGTAGATTGGGAGATCGTGCGTCTGGCAAGGAATCCATCTCAAATTACCTGAGTAGATCTAAAATAGTCCGTTTATTTAGACAAGCTTCTTGCTTGCCTTTACTCCCCACAGTCCCGTATTTGTAACGACGTCAAAGCATCACTTGAGATATTGGTACTCGAAAGAATGATCTACAATACCAAGAGGTTACTTGGTAGTTATATATTTTTACCTGGAATTGTCGGAGAACGTTTTAAGAAATCGGATTGCATCCGCCGTGGGGAAATCTCACCATGGATGTCTCATAGGCGTATAACTAACCACATCCCAAGCTTCAAGGTTGCATATACATACATAGTACTGCTTCAGTAGATATCCATGGATACAGGAAGTAGAACAAGCTTTGATTTATTGAGCATAATCGCTATGGGAGGCTTTAAAATTCCTTTGAGCGTCATCTCAAAAGGTTGCAGAGTGATTGATTTGATTACAAGAAGGCGGAAGTGCACAAAATGTTTGCAACGAGATTAATAAGTCGAAGGGCGCATATCTCTCTGTTTGATTGGCTGATTAGAAGTTGAAACGGGCTATGCTAACCCTTATATTCTAGTATGTTGAAAGTATCGCATTTCTGAGAACGCTTAGAAGCTATGGATAAAATACGGGATATGGAGGGCTCAGCAGGGTATTGCTTCTTGTAAGGCTCTTATTGCACGAGATTACGCAAGTACAAGGCCATGTCAGTATTCCAATATAGAAGGCCTGATGGAATGAGTAAAGCGTACGACCTATTTGGAGAATTCTATAACGAATCGACCACTGACATGCCGCTTAAGACTACTATGCAGATCCTGTTGAGTCCCTCGTGAGTGCCGGTGTGAACCAGAGTATTCGACGGCGGAATAAACATGGCACTATCCGCTCTGTTGGTCGCAAGCGTGAGCAAAAGCAGAATCGAAAGCTGTTTCGCTGTCTTGGGAAGGTGTAGTTATCATATTAAAGGTAAAGACAGGGATAGTCGTATGGCGTGGCTTGTTTGCTAGATGATCACGGACGTATGAGGATGGTTGTCAATTGTCAAACATGGAGGTGAGGCTCCAGAAGCAGACAGCTCCGGCAAAAGCTTGTTCCATCACACATGCATCCAAAACCCATATCCGGCATTAAAGCTCTTGTTCAATTTGATACCAGACATCCCATCAGCCCGAACGGAAACATGATGCAGGTGACACCACATATACATCACGGCTCTATGTCACGGCAGTGTTGGATGCACAATGACGTTCCTTAAACTCGACGACGTGGGGGATATGTCAGCCTTAATGAGCAGATAATGGCCCACCACACGATTAAACTAGGCGATGCAAATGTGCTTGAGGCCATGATGAAGAATCCAAGCTTTGTGAAGACTCCGGATGCCGGGGGCAAGACAACACTATGGGCGCAGCAACTTAGAATGGTCAAATAATTGGCATACATGGACCATACACATATATCCGAGGAGACAATGTGAAATGCTACCCAGCTGCATATGCATAACGAGGTACACTTGAGTGTTTGTATGATATCCGAAAGAACAAACACAAGTCCGGTTGCTATGGTTTGGGTTAGACAGGGATGAATCCCTGATATAGTTACCCGCACTGCCGCTCCACGCAGAAACCTGCGAGTGAACAAGCACACGCACAAAACCCACCGACGGGGAGCTCGGTTCAATATGCAGCGAGGCGTACTCGGCAGACGCACAGAAAAAGCCTCACGGTATCTTCCGACCGGAATTTTAACCTAGAGCGGGAGATCAACGAACAGCCAATGAGAGGGACAAAAACATGTGACGGATGTTGTCTGAGCTGCGGATATAAAAGAGTCCAAAAAAACTCCACAGAGCGAGAAACAAGATAAGACTACAGGGTCAAGGATAAGGACGAGGCGAGTCTGCTATAGCACGACGGAGGGAGATACCTGTCGCTGATCTTCTGACTAAAGTTAAGAGGCGCCAAATGTTTTTTATATGATAGTGCCGCTGCTAAGAGGCATGGACACAGGCTTCTGCATATGGCTCCAGACATGTTCCCACCCCATTGGCTTTAGTCCATACTATATCCTGTGGTTTAACGGATGCAGATGGCATTAATCTCCGGAAAGAACCAGCTAACGCTCTGCTGAACTACTGCGACAAGCACTTGTGGTTATAAGACAGTGGCTGTAGACAAGCTTTTCATTTAAAAGGCTCATCAGCTCCCATGAATTAAGGATATATAAATAATCCCTTCTTGATGAGTTACCGGAGATTCCGCCCGATATAATTCATCGATATCAGGCCCAGTGATGTGCAAAAAGAGCGGGAACAACTGTTTCTATGTCACACAAGACCCGCAACTCATGGTCCATGACTCAATTCACTGTTCTCCATACCGTCTTGATATATCAATTCTGTGTTGATGGGAAACAGACCACAATTTCCCAACTGGGAATCTACATTGTCAATCTTTTAATCAAACATGGACTTAAGCAATGGAGCCGTCAACATGATCCATCAATCCATATTCATTCCACTGCTCAAGACGGATACATTTTACGGGCCGTGCTACGGAAACATACGGCTATGACATGGCCGGAGGAGAGGACACTCCGAATTCATCTGAACAATGGGCCATATGAGTCTCCAAAGAGGAGCAAATACTCAGTATAAAAACTATAGATTATCCTGCTTCTCTTCTCCCATTTTTCTTCACTCATCACCAACAACCCAGACTCGAAAAAGAGATTTGCTCTTCTGCATACCCCGGAGAACCTCTGGAGGACATACAAAATCAGCACCCAACATGCGTTTTACCCAGATTGTGGCAGCCGCCCTATTCCTGGCTGCCACGGAAGCTACTGTGGCTCCCATAGACAGAGCTCGCAAAGTCCTAGGGAGCCAGCATGTTTTTGACAAACGTGATACCACCAGCGGGCCCCCAAGGGCACCCAGGCATCTGACTAGCAAAAATAAGAGTAAACTGACCATTCCTTTCTGTTATTTATTTATTGCTTTTTTGTTCCTTTTGACGAAGCACTAATGTCATCATCCCCGGAACAGAATTCTATGTTGAACCAACCAGCATTCCTAATGTCCCTTTTGACATTGGAGAGTCGTACGCTGGAAACCTCGCCAATACTCCAGCTGGAAACTCCAGCTTGTTCTTCTGGTACTTCCCATCAGAGAACCCTGATGCTAAGAACGAAATCACTATTTGGCTTAACGGTGGCCCCGGCTGTAGCTCCATGATTGGACTCCTTCAGGAGAATGGACCATTCTTGTGGCAGCCGGGCACGGAGATCCCGGTGCGAAACCCTTTTGCCTGGTCTAAACTGACGAACATGGTGTGGATTGACCAACCTGCGGGAACTGGCTTCTCTCCCGGTCCGCCCACCGTCAAGGATGAGGTCGATGTTGCAAACCAATTCAGTGACTTTTGGAAGAGATTCATGGACACCTTTGATCTCCACCACAGCAACGTATACCTTGCCGGAGAGAGCTATGCTGGCCAATACATTCCTTACATTGCTAGCGAAATGCTGGACAGAAAGGATTCCGAATTCTTCAACGTCCAAGGTATCACTATCATTGACCCATCTATTGGCGCTACCGAAGTGATCATCGATGGTACGTCTTGCCTTAACCGATTTCCCTAGAAATAGGATTCTCAACTGACTTATCTTCTAGCCCCATCCGTTCCAGCAATGCACCGCTTCAACAACGTTCTTGACTTAAATGAAACATTTGTTAACGACATTACCGAGAAATGGGAGAGCTGCGGATACAAAGAGTTTATGGATAATGCACTGAAATTCCCCCCAGCTGGCCCACTGACCATTCCTGGAAAGACTGCCGGCTGTGATGTCTGGGATGAAATAATCACCGCCGTGAAGAGGATTAACCCATGCTTCAACATCTATCACCTCAAGGATAACTGCCCAAGCCCGTCTAATCCCATGGACGGACCAAATAACTTCTTTAACAACAAGCAGATCCAGGAAGCCCTTCATGCCCACCCAACTGACTACCGTCTCTGCGGAGAATCCCCAATCTTCGGCCCTCACCGCAACGATAGGTCTGTTCCTAGCACATTTGGCCCTCTTGCCAGCGTTATTGAGAGAACGAACAACACCATTATCGCCCACGGCGACCTTGACTTCCTTCTTTTCGTGGAAGGCAGTTTGGCTTCTATCCAAAACATGACTTGGGGTGGCCTCCAGGGCTTCCAGAAAGAACCATCTGACAAGTTCTACGTTCCATACAAGGATGAAACCCGTACTGGTGGAGCTGGATATGTTGGAAAGACACATCGTGAGCGTGGCCTTACATGGGCCACCGTTGATCTCGCTGGACATGGTAAGTTACACCAATAACATTCATACATAAGCATTGGGACCTCACTAACATTGGGACTCTAACTAGAAATCCCACAATACGCTCCTACTGCTGGATACCGTCTCCTTGAATACATGCTTGGAAGAGTCAACAGCTTGACTGAAACCCACTAGGGGATCCATCCAAATTTCCTACTGTATATAGAATTTTAGAGATGGGGGTGAATGGAAGCCCCTGGTTAATAAGTAGTTTCGGTCACTCGTTTAGATGAAAAACGGATTTGTGTTTAACATATAAATATGTTCAATCTTATCGAGGATCATCCAGCTCATTAAGAGCAATGCTCGACTAGCTCCTGTAAAGTAAGGCCAAAAGTTCTATTAAGAGTAAGAAGAAAACTCATGGCCTGTAGTAACAAATCTGATAGCCACCATCATATATAGGTAGTATTAAAACCCAGCAATCTTAATAAATCACATAAGAAGATGAGCTGTGCCCAGAGCAGCAATACACGCAATCCATTATAAAAGTTCAGCTTAAAGGTAAAAATTGGGTAGTTTGTAGAAACGAATAAAAAGAACAAAAACAGAAGAACGCTGCCTTTAATATATGCTATATCTGATAGACGCCCTTTGCAGCATATGGCTGGAATAATAGGCACTGACAATCCTCCCGACCAATAATCACCAGGGCACAGTACAAGAGAACTTGTTCATAGTGTCACTTCCTCCATATCTGCTTCATCTGTACTACTTCCTTTAGCTTTTGCGCCCCCAGACTCCGTTTTGGATACCTTCTCTTTTGAGCTCGGGAATTGAGATTCAATGTCATCCTTTTCCTCATCTGAATTAGGATGAGAAGTTGAATTTTTATTATCTAGCTGTCCATTTATTGGCTCTTTGTCATCATTGTCAGTCGCAACATCGTCATCTGGCGTTTCATGGTTGTTTTCTTTTATCTCCTCTTCATCCTCATCCTCCTCTTCATCGTGGTCTTTGGACATAGGTGGACTTGGGAGATCCTTTGATGGCCTACTATCCTCGCCCTTTGGTGGGGGAGGTGGGGGGGAATCTCCCTCTGGTCTCAGGCCCTCTGGAACTTCGCTTCTAGGACCACCAGGGAATGGTGTAACTGGCGGATGCTGATTGTTCTCAGGTGATGATCGGGCATTAGCCGTGCTGTTTTGTCGTCCGTGTGTAGGTAGACTCAAAATCGAGTTTTTCTTATTTTGCTGAGCACCGACTCCTGGGCCAATCTGTCTTAATTTGGGATCGGCATTTAGATAGTACCCTCTCACGCTCACGATGGTGCCTTCGCGCTCACATCCTTCTACCCATTCTGGACGAACAACAGGTATATTCATTTCGACTGCTTTTTCCCAAGCTGGACCTCTACCCTCCGTGCAGACAAAGTGCGTAGTATCGATACGGATGGTATCAATAAGCTTCCCCCCAATTCTATCCATAGCATTTGATAGAGACTCTCTTAAATTAGCAGGAAGAATTCCGGCAGTAACCGTAATACCAGATAGATCTGTCATCTTGTGAGTTCGACAGACAAGTTTCTCAGAGCTAAACATGCCAGCGGAGGTTCGAAGGATGAGTTGGAAGGTGTATTCAGTATCAATCGCAAGACCGCTAATCTTTGTGCTAAGCATTTCGAGTGGCCGTGGGATAGAACCTGCCTTTGAGCCATTGCGATAAAGAGACAAGGATTTAAGGGAAGCAGTAGCTAGCTGTATAGGGTCCCACTCTAGAACCAAGGACGTCTGTGTCGCATTCTTGAGCCGCAAAACAGGAGGAGAAGGCGTATTTATTCCGTAAGTATTAAGGATCTTGTCCTGTAGTGCTTTGGAAGCAGCTTGATCTGCAGCTTCAGCAGCTTCGTTTGGTGATACGGTGATATCGACTATGCTACCGGATGTGATATTCCTGGGAAGAAGGACGGACGGAAACTCGATCTAAAGAAGGCCAGATTTAGTAACTTCATAGGGTATGGCTACCAATGGGTACGGACTCATTAACGATGCGATATGGGGGTGTATAGCAAGCCTACCAGTCGGTTATCTTCTGTGAGAAGGACTGCAACGCCAGCGTCGACCTTCCCAACGGTTAAGGAGACCAACATCGTCTACCACCTCCTTGGTCGTCAAACGCACGTCGGGGCAAAAGCAGTGCTTACGCGACACCAGCGGCCAAATCACACGAATTTTCACGTATAGCCTGGGGTATCTATCTATCATTCCCCGTCAAAGGACAACAACTTGTTACATCCAAAAAAAATAAAAAAGAGCTTCATCATCGTCTTGGGATCAACATTTATTATGTAATCAAGACCTGTGGCCTAAGGTGGCGGTGCTTGTTGCCGCTTTAAACTGAATCGCTTGCTGCTCTAGCGCGTAACTAAGAGCTTTTGATACCCTTCAGTATACCATTTCACTACGTCTATATGCTAAAGCTGAGACGATCCTTTGCACTACTCATATTCTCAGTCTAAAGGATACCAACATTCACTCTGTCTTGTGTATAATATCTTTAGATCACGTGTCTTCCTGTCACAGCCGTGTCTAATATATTGACGCGAAAAGTCTCCCATATGTCGTCTGGACAGCCGAGTTCGTTAGTTAAACTGTCTCTGCCATTGGTATATTTTTTATTTGCCTGGTTGAGCATATATCTTGATAGTCTAACCTTTATTTCATAGCAATATCAACAAAACTTGCTTAATGAATTACGATCTGAAGATGAGCTGGTCATATTAGCCCAAGGCCTAGGCTTGCTCAGAATAATAACCAATTTACTCCACACCTATGATGCTGCTGGGAATAATCTGATCCTCCTAGTCGGAGCTACAGATCGCGAGAATGAGTGGATTGGTGAAGGTTCGTCGACGTGAAGGAATTGTTGGCATCCAATATATATAATGGCCAACGCTAACTTTAGACAGCACTGGCGGAACATTATGCCGTCAATAAATCCCCTTTGGCTAGAGGCCTTAAGGTCATCAATACCGACCGGGCTACTGTTTCAATGAGGTATTACACGACTTCATGCTTATTATGACTTAACAACATTAATACTTTTAAGGCATAAGCTCTACTCTGAAGGGGGAATCATCAGTGTCACATCGCGAATTTTGGTTGTTGACCTGCTTTCCCGTAAGTTTGTACCATGGGTATTTTTCTTCGTATTTACAACATTCTAATTTTGCATGCTAGGACTTCTTGACTCAAAGCTGATCACCGGTATTATTGTGCTTCATGCTGAGAAGTAAGTTTGATATCTGGAAAGAGTGAGCGTCCTATTTTTGCTAAAGGTATTTTACAGAGTTGTAGCTACTGCCCTTGAAGCCTTTATTATACGGATATATAGGCAATTTAACAAGGATGGGATGCTCAAGGCATTCTCAGATACCCCAGAACCTTTCACAACTGGATTTGCACCATTGTCAAATATGCTACGGAACCTGTTCCTCCAAAAGACATCTTTGTGGCCAAGATTCCAGGTTACTGTTGCAGAGTCCCTAGAAGGCCACAGAAAAGCTGAAGTAATAGAACTAGAGGTACCAATGACTGATAAGATGAGAGAAATTCAAAACGCAGTATTAGAATGCGTTGAAGTGAACATCAGAGAACTCAAAAGGGCCAATACCGGTCTTGATCTTGGGGATGACTGGACAGTCGATAGCGCACTTCACAGAAATTTCGATGTTGCGATTCGTCGGCAACTAGACCCGGTGTGGCATCGTGTATCCTTTAGAACACGGCAGATCGTTAGTGATCTAACAGTTCTTAGATCTATTCTTCAGTAAGCTTGCCCCTTTTGGTCCCTTAGTCTACCAAGAAACCATCTAACAAGGAATTTTAGTTCTCTATTAACATTCGACGCCGTCTCGTTGAATAAATATCTAGACACTGTAATAAGTGCTCACTCTGCGCCTGCAGGGTCTACGAAACAAAATTATTCTCCCTGGCTATTCCTTGATGCAGCCCACGTGCTTTTTGAGAGTGCTAAGTCACGAGTCTACAGGAAAAAGACTCCAGTTAAGGAAAATGCATCTTCCTCTGACATTTTCAATGGGATAGAACCCATTCTTGAAGAGCAGCCTAAATGGGCCGTACTTGCGGAAGTTCTCGAAGAAATCGAGCGGGACACCTATTTAAATCCTTCTGCACCTGGCTCCTCCAACAATGCTATTCTTATCATGTGTGGTGACCAACAAACTTGCCGACAGATCCGCGAGTATCTTTCCACCATGCATTGTAGGGACAAATCCCAAGACGAAAATGAGGGTAATGAGGAAGGCGTAACTCATGAAGATGACCATAAGCCATCGGCAGGTGCCATGATGCGAAGAAAATTTCGAGACTACCTTTTCTGGAAACGGAATCTCTCAAATGTGAATGATCACTTGTACGGTGTTAAACCAAAAGGGAAAAGCATTGGTGAAGTACCAGGCTATACATCAATGAGCAGTGCTGCTCAAACCCACACCGGGAGAGGGCCCCCAAATAAAAGACGACGCGTCCGTGGTGGTAGTTCTGCTGCGAGTACTGCTGGAGCTAGAAGACAAGCCCAAGGAAGTGTCCAGGTAGACACTGGAGAATTTTCGGAAGCTCCAACCCTGTCGGAAGAAGCTATACAGCAGGCCATCCTAGAAGAAGTACAACATATTACCCTGGAAGATGATCTTGAAGATATGGATAAATATTATGAGCTTTATGATGTCAATGACTTGTTAGTCGTCCACCATTATGATGGAGATATGGACGAACATGTTCTGGAGGAATTGAGGCCAAGGTATATCATCATGTATGAGCCTGACGCAGCATTTATTCGGCGGGTTGAAGTATATCGCAGTTCCCACCAAGACCGAAACGTCCGGGTTTATTTCATGTATTACGGCGAGTCTGTGGAAGAACAGAGGTATTTGAGCGCCGTTCGGCGTGAGAAGGACGCCTTCACAAAGTTAATTCACGAAAAAGGGGTACGTGCAGCTTTATCAACTATTTCTGTTGTCCTTAGCTAACAAGATGTTTAGACAATGGCTCTGAAGCTAGTCCATGACAAAAGCCTCGAAGATCCCCAAGAACAATTCCTACGGACTGTGAATACGCGAATTGCAGGGGGTGGTCGCCTCGCAGCCACAGCGGCACCTCCCACCGTCGTTGTGGATGTTCGAGAATTTAGAAGTGCACTTCCATCGCTGCTTCATGGTCGCAGCATGGTTGTGGTCCCGTGCCAGCTGACAGTAGGAGACTACATCATAACTCCAGACATTTGCGTCGAGCGTAAATCAGTACGAGATTTGATTAGTTCCCTAAAAAATGGCCGACTGTACACCCAGGCGGAAACCATGCTACAGCACTACTCTCAGCCGATGCTCCTAATCGAATTTGACCAAAATAAAGCCTTCACATTTGATGCGTTTACTTCTTCTGCTACACCCACATCATTTGTTGCAGACAACGCTACTAGCTTTGGCTCTGGTAATATGATTAACCCAGCAAACCCCAGGTCAGCACAGCATCTACTGGTATTACTAACGCTAGCTTTTCCTCGATTGAAAATCATCTGGTCGTCTTCACCCTATCAGACAGCGGAGATATTTGCGGAGCTAAAAAAGAACAACTCTGAGCCTGATCCGATACGGGCGGTTCAAATTGGCCTTGACTTTAATATCTCCGGCTCAGATACGCCAACTGGTCAGCCTGCAGGTATGATTCCCGCAGCAGGGATAGAACATCGTGTATTCTCTCTCCTGCCGCAAGATATGATACGTGCCGTTCCGGGGGTAGAGCCAAAGGTCCTCGAGCGTCTTACTCTAGAGACCAAGAATATCCATGAAGTAGCGAACATGTCTATCGAGCAGCTCGAGCCGCTGGTGGGTAATGAAGCAGCAAGGAAGATTTTCAGGTTTTTCACCCGCAGTGTGTTTGACAATGAGATGGCATATGAATCTTGATTAAATATATATGGGCACCGATTTTATTGGCTATTTTAATTTTAATTTTAATCACTTTCATCTATATTTTCAGTTTTCGAATAAAAGGTTAATCGAATGGCAAGACCCAACTGAAAAAAAACAGGACGTAGGAAGAAGATAAAACGAAAAGCGAGGCAATGTTGAAGAGAGCGCAAAAACATCGATGGGGAAAAGTGCCATAACCACAAGACACCACGCTTCAGTATTCCAGAGGACATGATATAAGAAAGAGAGAGATGCATCATGACGAAGCAAGAGGTAAAGATAAGGAAGGAAATCATAGACGAAAACCGTTGTGAGCTATGCGAGCACGTATGTGTCGACTATTCTCAAGGGCCCTTCCATCCGGACAGACTCGAGGGCCTTCACCGTACAAACGAGCCATGAAGGGGGACAGCATAAACACTCATTAACCCCGTGATAAATATTCTATATTCGGGAGCTATGCGCCTTCAGGTCCGGCCAGGTAAATCGATCTCCTTTCTTGATGGGTAATACTCTTGGGATCCAATAAATAAGAGCCTTCATCATCCAGTTTATGAATATAAGCCGCTGGAAAGAAAACCATACGTCCTCATGTTTCTTAATGGACAGTGGCGACCGGATAGATGCTGTTGGTGGAACAGTAGAATCAATCCATCGAGCCAGGACGTGCCGCTTTTGGAGGGTGGTAGTTCAAATTTCATCAACATCGATGTCCTTGTCGTCACTGCTATCATCACGATCCTCATCGAACTCGACGTTGTCGTCAACACCCTCATGGCCATAGCTAGAGGTGATGTTAGCGGTGCTGTAATATGACAATGGCAAGAGTAGAAGGGGAAAACATACGTATCTGTTTCGTTGATCTTGGCACTCTCTGGGAGTTCGCCGTATGCCTTCAAGCTTCTGGCCTCATCGGCGTTGTACTTGAGAATGACATCTCCTTTTTCATCCTGGTAGTCACGAAGCGAGAGAAGGATGATATCTCCCTGGTTGATCCAGACCTTCTTACGGAGCTTTCCGCGGATATGAGCCAGGCGTTTCTCTCCGTCGAAACAAAGAGCCTCTAGTCGGCCGTTACCCAACATCTTGACAACCTGGGCATATTCTTGTCCTTCCTCCTTGAAGGTCAGCTCACGCTTCTCGTTGTCGTTCTCGTTCTTTCCACGACGTCTGTTTTTACCACCCTATCGAGGAGTTAGTATCGGTAAATCAAGGTCAACACCCAGATATCCCCCTTATACACATCCTGTAGATATGTATAATCCGCCAGCCAGACATCTGGAGAAAGTCGATGGACATGGGCAGGGCCCGATGCTTATCGTGGGCGGGTTTTGCGGGGTCCTAAGCAAACACGATAAAGAGCGGTCATACCTTTCCCTTATTCTTCGGCATTCTGACAGCGTATCACTGAGTAATGTAGACTATTATGAAGCGTATAGACACTTGCTAGTAGGCGGGGGCGAGTTCGTGGTAGAGACCGGGCTTTTAAGTTGATTTTTAGGAGGTTTTTTTCTTGCGTAGAAAAATGATTCGATTTTATGGCTTTTTTTCTTGTTGCTTTTAGTGGGGGAAGAGTTTGTCACGTGAGTTTGCCCTCGATGACTCAGCTTGACATCGACGTCGTGAAGAAAAAACACAGTAAAGGAGAGAAGGAGAAAAGGAAGAAGAGGGAGAAGAAGGGAGAGGGAGGACAGAATAAGAGAGAGAAAAGCAGAGAGGAGAGAGCAGCCGGGATCAGCGACTCAAAAAAAGTCGAAGCAACGAGTACGCCTTGCGATGAAGAAGCCAGTCAATATCATACAATTCGAGAGCAACTTGTGAATGAACTATTACATCTTACTCCATAGGTGAGCATATACTTGTGCAAGGAATGGGATTATGCTGAACAGTCCGAGGACCGTGAAAATGACGGAGAAATATTAATCCAACTCTCTCGATCCCAAATTTCATCTGGAGCTCGAGCCAAACAACTGTCAACGCCCGAGAATCTTCCAGTTCCTCATCATGAGCAAGGCCAAGAACCTTAAGCCGTTCGAATGGAACCTAGGGTTGAAAAAACTAAACATCAAAACGCGCTGTTTTATGGTAAAATACGCAGCTGGCAACATCGAGTCTCCGTTCACGAAGAGATGCAGACTGACAAAGCCTATCCTCAACCCAATGTTCGACTACAAGCTCAAGCAGAGAGAGAAAGATATCATATGGACGTCCATATCCCTCGGTAGCCCGGCAGATACTGCGGCTGTTGGCCGGTCGCTGTATGCTCGAATGTTTCGGTCCGCCTACCACGAAGCCTTAAGGAAGCGTGGATTCGACGAAGAAGGAAGAAGGCTCGTCCTCGACGCTGGAGGGAATGTTGTCGGAAAGCGGAAACCGGGGTTGTCGTGTACGATCCAAGTGATCCTGAACCCACCGATCAAAACTGTCAAACAGGAAAATCTTGTCGCAGAGGCTGAGCGGCTAGTTCAGGAGCTCGAGAGAGTCCAGGGGAAGCCGCATCTGGTGGAGAACACAAACCAGAAGCAGAACTCGCGGAAGACGCAGAAACCATCAGGATAACCCATCCTAAAGAGCGTTCCTGAAATCGGAATCCCAAGTGACTTATCCCGATCTCAGACGAATCGTTCAGAACGAGACGCCATTCTAACGATACGGCGTCATCAACCCTGGGGCTGTTACCCCATTTCCATCTACCGGGGTAGATTTTGCCAGTATGTCTCCAATCGAAACCCTTCTTTCCAGACCGAAAAGGCATAGCAGAGCGATGTCTACTTCCCTAGGCCTCCGAGCTCATGCCGTGCAGATTCTTACGACCATGATATCCCCGTGAAACTGTATGGCATCGATCGCAGCAGGGTGTGCAAGGATTGCTCGTCTACATACATACGTCTTGGGTGCACACGCTTTAGCAATATCTGTGAATGCTGAATACAGATTCTACCTATATTGTGCAAGTCCGGGTGAGTTCTCCCAGAGAAATACATCGAAGAGTTATATACATCCGCGCCAATCAAACTCCTCACATAACAATCCTCTGTAGCCTGGCTGTCGTGCCGTCCGTAGACTTACTTGTCATGAGAGTAATCACTGCGTAATCGTAAGCGCTCCAACAGGCCGCGGTGGCTTGGCATCACCAAGCCTCCATCAAAAGGCAAAAACGTCAACCCAAAAGGCAAAGATTCCAAAAACCTGACAAGCGACACACAGCAAACAAGCAAGTCTACGTCTTGACGTTGCGATAGCTACAGAGATCAGAAACCTGTCAACTTGTTATGGGAACTATTCGCACTAAGAATGAGCCCGGATACCTGAGCCTGCTTCACGACCGCCAGCATCCCTCACACACACACGACCATCTTAAGACCGATAAACTCCCTTGCGCTTCTTAGCCGTCCACCATGCCATCTATACTCTCTGACGCCGATAAAGAAACAGTCAGACGAACTGTTCCGAAGCCGGCAAGCAAGATTCTTGCGGTTGCGGTAGCTAGACTCTACGTTGCGCTTCCGAATACTCACAAATGGATATATACTGGCCTTCAAGGCGCGGCGGTGCTTGCAAATGATCTGGTTGGGCATACATTTTGGATAAAACTGGTTGACGTCTCGGTACGACTTTGTCTATCTCTTTCCTTTCCTCTTACTCTGATTATATTCTCTGCAATGCGAGATTGACTAATATTTGCGTGTCCGTACAGCCTGCAGGCAGAGGGATTCTGTGGGACCAGGAAATCTACGATGGCTTCGCATATAACCAGGACAGAACGTTCTTCCACACTTTTGAGCTCGAAGACTGCGTTGCTGGTCTATCCTTTGCAGACGAAAAAGAGGCAAAGACGTTTATGAAAAAGGTGTTGGAACGGGAGAAGAGTGCCAGCAAGGAGACCAAGGCCACTCCCTTCTCCGCCGCTCGCGGCCAAACACCAACGCCAGTATCAAATGGCAAAAGCCACGGGCGCTTTGGCAAAGTAGGAAGCCTTCTACATGGCCACAGGTCCTCGTCAGCGCCAAATCCTCCTGAATCCATCATTCCTCCTAGACAACCATCGGTCAATACCACCCCACCTGTTGCTCACACAACTGATGAGAAGGCATCCTCTCCGCTGGATACCGTGGATCCGTCGTGGCGAGGCCTTCTTGATGAGCTAAAAGCAATGGGAATTACAGAAGAACAGATAGCGGAGAATTCAGACTTTATCAAGGCATATATCGAACAGAAGCAGCAAGCCAACGAGCTCGACGGGACCAGCACAGAAACTGCCTCCCAAGAAACCATGAAGAGAACAAAGGCGCCTCCACCACCTCCTCCTTCAGCTCCGCCACCGCAAATATCCAAATCTCAGCCCATCAGTCCACAGAATACCGGTCGACGAGGGGCTCCTCCGCCCCCTCCGCCGGCCAGACGGGGTCGACCAGATGCCCCTCCGTCTCCGCCCCCACCAAGGGAGCAATCTCCAGCCTCTTCTCCCAAACGGGAACCATCACCTCCTCGACCAAGGTTCCGAGCTCCCCCTCCGATCGCGGATGCTGGGAAATATGCCCATCTTCCCGGCCCTAGCCTACCATCACGGAGCCGCGCAGCATCTGGCTCAAATTTAGCTAACCCAGGGCCTCCACCACCCCCGAGACCCCCGAAAACTCCGGAAGACAACCGTGCTTCAATCCAATCTAATCGCAAGGTATCAGCGCCAGTTCCTCCCCCAAGCCGAATGCCGGCTCCTCTACCTCTCAGGAACGATTCAAGCTCTGTATCTCCGCCACCATTACCTCCAAAGACACCACAAAATGCTCATATGCTACCACCACCACCCCCTCCTCCGCCTCCTCCACAGCGGAGCCCAGCTCCTCCTTCCCCGCCACCACGACAAGCCCCTTCAGTATCAGCACCCTCTCATCCTGCGCCTCCACCGCTTCCTACTATCAATGCGCCCGTCCCACCACCACCACCTCCGCCGCCACTTCCACCTACAAATACAGCTTCCGCACCAGCAGCACCTCCTCCCCCTCCTCCACCACCCCCAATGTCAGGCGGACCACCTGCTCCTCCTCCTCCGCCTCCACCTCTTCCTGTATCAGGTGGACCACCTGCTCCTCCTCCGCCGCCGCCGCCTCCACCCGGTGGCTCGATGCCTTCTCTACCAGGTGCCCCTCCAGGAAAGGATGATCTAATGGCTTCAATTCGGGCTTCCAGCGGACGTGGTCTGCGAAAAGTAAGTGAGGCAGAGAAGCGCGATCGAAGTGCAGCTATAGTTCCAGGCAGTGCAGCAGATACATCCTCTGCTTCACCTGCTCCTGCTGGTGGCATGATGGGAGCGATACAAGATGCTCTAGCTAAGCGGAAGAAGAAAGTCAGCGCGAGCGGTAAGCTATCCTCTTGGTCCTTTACCCTAATAATAGGTAGACTAACTGGTTATAGATGACGAGAAATCAGACGACGAGTGGTGATTGTGTCAGGCATTCGACATCCAGGAAAAAGAGCGGGGCGTCACTCCCAGCATTTCATCTATCACCTTGTACATAAGATCACCTATGAAGCTTACCCGTCACTACCGGCCAACTGTTTTGCAGATGAACCGCAATACAATTCAATATCACCGCCTTACCCCTTTCTATAATAAAATCTCTCCTTGTGTTATCCAAAGGCTCTTCCGGGATTCCAAAGCCGAATACCGGTAAAATAGGAATATTAATCCGGATAAATCTACCAAAAAATGCGCCCCAGTATCATGACAGAACTGAGACTCCGTTGCGGTGCGAGTACCAGCATGTATAACCAACTCTGGCATCGCGTCCCTTCCGTCGATATACGGAAATTCACCACGCTGGAGTAGGAGTAAAACACACGATCAAACGTGAAACCCAGGGGCAGCGCTTAACAACTTATTGGATCCTTATCATCAGGCCCTTTTGTCCCTTATGGTCCAGCGGTTCTAATACAACCTCAACTAATTCTGATTCCTATCGCTGACAATAAAATACGGGGCCCCTATCAGATGTCATCTTAAGTAGTCATACCATGCGTGCGAAATCTTTGCTAGACACTAAGGACCAAGATTCGGCTAGCAGTATCTTTGACAATGCTTTACTGGAATAAGCCTGTTCCCGCCGCCACTGGTTATTCCGTGTGTAACTTAGCAATCTTTTACCAAAGCGATTTGGCAGAACAACATTCAATATTTATAGTCTCTCGGCTACCGAGAACTATTTTAGAATTTAGTTTAAGCTTAGCGGGAGCCTCATAGATCACATGACTCAGTTAGTAACTAACCTTGCACTTTCCATCGCTTGGAAGTCGCCGTACTAACTGTTAACTATTGAGGTATCATGGTTCGATTATATTTCTTTTTATTTCTTCTTTTTTTGTCCGGCTAAACATTTAAGTCCATTACAATGCCTTCATTTCTCTCGTCCATGTCCCGGCTTGGACGGCGGAGATGGGAGCCACTCAAGTTCTCTAACCACAATTTTGTCCGGATACCCACAAATCAGAAAATCGAAGAAGAGACCATCCCCAATTATATTGCTTCTCGATATTACCCTACTCGAATAGGAGAAATTTTCGAAGATCGGTATCAAGTTGTAGGGAAACTAGGGTTTGGAGCTACCTCTACAGTGTGGCTTGCGCGGGACATGGAGTGGGGCCCTATGTCACCAAAAATAACCTGAATTGAGCCACTCACATTCTACAATCACAGATACCGTCGTTACGTTACCCTCAAAATCTTCATTAAGTCTACGTCTATGGGACAACAAGTGGATGACGAGCTTAAAATGTACAAACGCATGGAGAGAGCTTCGAAATATCACCCAGGTCGCAATGCCGTCAGGTCATTGCTTGATTCGTTTAATATCGATGGACCGGAAGAGAAACATCGATGCCTCGTCCATCCTCCATTATGGGAGAATGTATTGACCTTCTTGCATCGCAATCCTATACGGAGATTACCTTCTCCAATCCTGGCTGTTGTACTTCACCGACTATTTTTAGGACTAGACTACCTACACACAGAATGCCAGATCATACACACTGGTATGTGCTCGGGTTAATGTCTTCTTTCTCCTATCACTTACTTAGGGACTCTCTCTCAGACATTAAGGCGAACAATATCATGTTTAACATCGCCGATGATTCGGTTTTTAGTGACTTTGAAGAGAGGGAGCTTCAAACACCATCTCCAAGAAAAGAGGTAGATGGCAACACCATCTATGTGTCCCGAGAACTTAGGATGCCTAAGGAGATGGGGCCGCCAGTCCTGTGCGACTTTGGCTCAGCCATGCCTGGTGACATTGAACACTCTGAAGATATTCAGCCTAATATTTACCGCGCACCAGAGGTGATTCTTGAAGCCCCGTGGACGTACAGTGTCGATATATGGAATGTGGGATGCATGGTAAGTCGATAAACCCGATCGGACAGGCCTAAAAAGTTCTAAATTTGCGTCAAAAGATCTGGGATATATTCGAAGGTACGTCACTGTTCACAGGCCATGACAACGAGTTCCAGACATACCGAAGCCGGGCCCATCTAGCGGAAATGATAAGTCTCCTTGGCACTCCCCCACACAGTCTTCTTGCACAAGGGAAGCTAAGCCATAAATTCTTCTCCAATGATGGTAAGATTATTTATCGTGGGAAACCTGATATCTGCTAACTATCTGCGAACCTTCCAGGGGAATTTTGCCCTGGAGTTCCAATACAAGATCGGGTTAGGATCGAAGAAAGAGAAACTGCCCTCGAGGGGGAGGATAAAGCAAGGTTTTTACGTTTGGTACAAAAGATGTTGCAGTGGGAGCCGAGCAAGCGTGGCTCTGCCAAAGAACTAGCTGAGGACGAGTGGATTCGTAAGTATCTATAGACTTTTATTTCGGTGGCACCTTTAGGCTTTTTTTATTAAAGTGACGTCGTAAAGAAACCCCCGAATTTTCGAGGGAGTATGGAGCTTGAGATTCGGGATTGTGAATATGCTGGGAGGTGCTATATATAGTATTAAATATGATAAGGGGTTGACTACTAGCCGCCTAGACGCAGATATTATTAACGCGCGGTGTTTAAATGGACGTCACGTCTTCCACTTCTCGGAACAATAATTCTGCCGCTCCGAGACTCCTCCAAAAATCTGCATTATGCGTGAATCTTCTAATAAAATACAAGAACGAACGATGAGTTTACGATCAAGACCACCGCATTATATCTTACGTCTGGGCCTGCGGAACCTGGGTGATCAGGCTGAGAGATGGTTTCTCCGTCTTCCGTGAAGAGAGTAGCTCCATCCTTAAACCTCCTTCGCTATCTCCGCTGCCAATTCAACTCTTCGCTATGCCGCCCAAGTGTTTCCAACCCCCGTCGATGGAACTCCAACCAGGCCTGTTCGAGCCAAGTACGGTCCACGTTGCCGCTGAATTCGTCTAATGCGGCATATACACGGTCATCATTTGCAACAAGATCCTATATCTCCTCAGTTAAACCGTCGCTTATCACAAGTACACCAATCCCACGCAGACGTCCTCTTTATACCAACCGACATCCCTTCCTAGATTCAAATAATATCCGATCTTTCAGTGTTACTGCTATAAAATGTCGACACTTCCTACGGCGACTTCTAGGCTTCTCACGACCAACTACTAACCCACATCTGAAGCCGGATGATCTTCCTCAAAATATACCAAACTTCGATGACGGGAATGAGAGTAATCCGTTCAATGTAGGGCGCAACTTGGCGCTGAAGGTATCGAATGAACCTCGTCTTAGATGTACGGAGTTTGATGGAGCCGGGAATGTTACTCTTGTGAATGGAGAGTTCAAGAAGAGTGAGCTGATCGCTAAGGTGAGTGTTTACTTTACAGCTGTGAGCTCCAATGCTACATTGGCATAAAAACATGTTCTGATTGTTCCTCCCATTTTGTAGTATGGTCTTCTCCCTCGAGACTTGAGGAAGATTGACTCCTCGGTTCTACCGCATATTCTCATTCGTCACAGCGCAATACTTATCAGCCTCCTCCATTTGAGAGTTCTCATAAAATCTGATAGAGTCCTGGTGTTTGATGCCTATGGTTCAACAGATACTTATACCCAATCTTTGTTCATGTATGACCTTGAAGGAAAGTTACGACAGAAAGAGCCTGCATCACGAGCAGCGTGGACTTCAGGCGCTTTGCCTTACGAGTTCCGGGCCCTTGAAGCAGTGCTTGTAAGCATTACCAGTGGGCTTGAGGCAGAATTTGAAGGTGTAAGAGAGCCAGTTTCCAGAGTTCTCCGAGCACTTGAAGAAGATATCGACAGAGACAAGCTTAGACACCTTTTAGTCTATTCTAAACGCCTCGGAACATTCGAGCAGAAGGCAAGACTGGTCCGTGATGCGATCGATGATCTACTTGAAGCAGACGACGATCTCACGGCAATGTATCTCTCGGAGAGGTCGAAAGGGATACATCGAGCTGAACACGACCACCAAGAAGTTGAGATGTTGTTGGAATCTTATCATAAGGTCTGTGACGAGATTGTTCAGGCCAGTGGAAACCTGGTAACCAACATCAGAAACACGGAGGAAATGTAAGTGTTTGCCCAAAACGGTATTCTGCTGAGACTGCATTTCTAAGCATAAAAATAGTGTGAAGGCGATTCTTGACGCCAACCGCAACTCTCTCATGTTGCTGGAACTTAAATTTAGCATTGGTACTCTAGGAATGGCAGCAGGCACGTTATTTTCAGCGTTATACGGGATGAATTTGAAAAACTTCATCGAAGAGTCCGATATAGGGTTTGGAGCTGTTTCTGTCACTTGTTTCGCCCTGACCGCATTCGTCTGCACCTATGGACTTATAAAGCTACGAAAAGTTCAACGGGTTCGGATGTGGGGAGAAAACGGTATACAGGAATCCTATAGGGGAGGTTTAGCTGTACGCAGCTGCCCTCCGCCTGCTCCTCAGAGTAACTGGAGATCTGATTCCATCAGCCCTGTCTTTCCTGGCGAAGAGCGTACGCAAAGACTGCGCCGGCTACGAGGTGCATCGGCTCCCTCAGCACCTACCGCATCCCCAGTAGCGGCTGCTCCAAACAAGATGAAGAGCCCAAGGCCAAAGAAAGAACTGGATCGCAAGAAGCCTGTAGTTCAAGAACCTATACAGGAAGATGTTGTCCAGGATTCATCACCCCTTAGCTCAGCTGCCCGCTAGCATGTCTCATACTACCTATCATCCTTGTATTCTACTGTAACTGACCTCCGTTTTTTTATACCTTGCTTGTTATTCAGCGTTCACAGGTATCGCCTCTCTACAAAACATTATGTTTGTGCTCTGTTCACTATTTTAGATCTCTCTCCTTTTTTTTTAACGGCTACTTTGGGTACGGCAGAAGCGTATTGGCGCTCCAGGGGTTTGGATCACTGGTTGCATTTAATGATATAGAAGAATATACAATAATATACTAGATTTATATCTTAAACTGTTCGACAAGCAAGATAGCTAGCTACCAAAAATAATATTGTAGACAAGGTTCATTCAATCATTCAATCATATAGGTAATATCAAGCGGATTCTTGGAAGGCCCCGACAAGGAAAAAGAAAACGGCGTTGTTGCCAGTTTAATTGTAGATAATGACGGTGAAGTTGGAGTTCTAAACTCCGATACTGTATGATGTGCAGTATAGCGGCAGTGAATAATAAATATGGTGGGTAAAGTAGGAAATATAAAGAGTGTAAAAGTTATCTCAAGGCTATGGCCTCTCTAACGCGGTTGTGTGGCTCAATAAGCCGCCGATGAGCCCTCTCTTTGGCAGTGCTGGGAGATGTAGACGGGCGTGCTAAAAATCCGCCTTGCACTGATAGCCTAGAGGCTGTAGTAGATGAGCAGGAAATTTCAGTATCTCCAGGATTAGAGAAGGCACCTGAGCATCTGATCTCTCTGCTAGTGGCGGAAGCCGAAGCAGTAGTTATGCCACAACTGTCATCATATGAACTGCGGTATAGATTGAGCATGTCAATAATGTCATCACGGAAGGTGTTGGCAGTCGATGTGCGGGGGCTGCCCTTGTAGTCCCGTTGAGCATCACATTTAGCACCGACTTCAAGTGCGGAGAGTAAGGCAGATTGAAGCATCTTATTCTGGCGTTCGAGGTAGAAAACCCGGTCTTGCAGAAACTTTTGTTGGTGTGATTGGCTAGATAGAGAAGAGTCCGAGGTTGGGAAGTATTTGAAAGCTGTGGGAGTGTATGGAGATAGAAGCGAATCAGGGTCGTTGGGACGAGTTGTAGTTGCGCTTGGAGGTGTGAGCGGTAGTGGCTCATCGCGAGAAAAGTTACGGGTTTTGGTATTGTCGATTGTAAGGGTTGGATTTTGTCTGTTTCTGCGATGATTTGATCGTGTAGACCGCCTTGATTTACCGCTATGGGCTCTGGTTCCCATCCCCTCGTCGTCTGACGAGGGTAATGATGGCGAAACAGGGCGAGATACGCTCTCTAAATGTCGTAGTCCGGCAACACTTCGTGGGCTCATCAATGAAGGTCTTTGAGGTGCGGGCGTGGGAAATGACTGCGAATTTCGGGGGCTGCTTGGTAAAGATCCACCGGCTAACAAAGAAAATGCATTGTGTTTATGCCTAAACGACCGTTCTTGCATAGCTCGGTCAGTGAAGACCGAGCCATCTGGCATAATCGTCTTTGGAGGTAATCCACCCATGGAAGGTTTAGCAGTAGAATCAAAATTAGACCCTTCCGCCGTATCCTTCGACAGAGCAGGTTGGAATGCTGGTGTAGTAAAACTCGTGGGAGAAGTCACCGACTCCTCGCTGTTTCTTGAGCTGTCATCTGTTGTAGGCTGGTAACTGATGATTGCTGGCGAACTGGCCTGCCGTCCCCTAACATCAGTGTTTCCCGGCGCAGTTAGACTTTTATTAGATATTTTAAGTGCAGCTCGAGCAGCGGCAACATCTTTCATCCGTAGGGCGTGGATACTTTCTAATCTGCTGGAATTTCTGACAGGAACTGGAGGGAAATGGGACGGGAGTATGGGTGACGTATCCAGGCTTCCTTTTTTCTCAATACATATTTCTGGAACATTATTCGTTGAGAATTTGGAGGACCCTTCAGAGCTGGATTGACCGCATGTTGCACCGTTACAGACCGTAGGTGCTGGTGTAGATGACGCAAGCTCTGAGTTTCCAGGGCAAAACCGGTCACTCTCCTCGACCTTTAGAGAAGGGGTTTGGCAGGTGAGAGGGGAGGTGAGGGTGCTGCTGCTCGCAGATCCAGACAGTGCAGCGATTGAGAAGATGTTCGACGACGGGGTTAGTGACGGCTCCGAGGAAACGGAATACTTTCTGGAGCTATCGATTGGAGCAGGGATCAATGCTCGGGATTTCGATTGGGACCAGGCCGCTGCTGAATCTAGGTTTTCGCTGTTGTCAACTGGGTCCATCACTGCAGGCTTGTCCAAACTCTCAAGGCTACCTGGGTAGTTGAAAGCATGATCCTCCGATATAGGGCGGGATAATCGGCAGCAAAGGCTGCTGAAATCAGTCCGTCCCGCCCTTCGCTCCTTTCGGCTTGACGTTCTTTCCGGGAGACATTGAACGTCAATGAAGGTCGACTCACAGGTAGTCGAGATTGAGTGTCGTTTACCGAAGCCAGAGCTTGTGGTAGTGGACCTTGTGACCCGGATAGAATCTCGCTTGTAAATTTGAATCTGCTGTCTTGTCTGCTGGCTGGGGTTCTCGGGAGTGTCAGGGAGTGGCTTATCCTGAGGCCAATAAATGGAGCCCTTGGCACAATTATGTGGCACTGCAGGTTTGGCTGGAGGCTGAGGTTTGTAGTCAGCATTTTTCTTCAACGCGTTAGGGTATACCGGCATGGGCTGTATCGGTATTCCAGAGTCGGTATCTATCCCGGATAGTATCTCGCGGCCAACTGAAGTATCTGTCCATTCCATCTTTTCGTTGGCATACATATCTCCGGTGAGAGTTGCTGAAGACAGGTCATACAACTGCCCCATAGTAGCCAGTGATGGGAAGGGCTCTGGAGCCGGAAGATCGTTTGAAGGGCCTTCTCTGGAGGATGGCAAGACCGAAATGCCCGGGTATGCGCATTCGCCGTCCACCTCTGTCTTGGGAGTTGCAATAGGCCGGTCAATGTTGCTGTCATGTGAGGCCCGAGGGCTTCTGGTGCGAGGAGAGTACTGCAGACTCTCCATGCTTGTGGCAGGGTTCAAACGGTCATTTTTCTGTTTGTCCATACGAGCAGGAGCACGGCTCCACAGATCGGGGGCAAACAGCTTAACGGGTGATTTTTTCCTTCGAACATGGGAGTCATCTTGTCCCCCATAGTCATTTTGGCGCTGCTTCAGTTGTCGTAGCTGCCCCTTTGGATCAAGGCTGTCAAGATCAAAGTCGTATGGGTCCGATATGGGAAGCTCGCGGCCTTTGAAGAATTTGATGAGCTCGGTAACATGTTCTGATCTTTGAGGTCGACGTGCTGATCCAGCAGACCTGGGGCTATACTGAAGAGCATTCTTGTTTTTCTTGGTGGCTTTCTTGCTTGTAAGAGTTCGACTGGAGACCGGTCTAGGGCGGTTATTCCCCCCAATCGATTCAGCTACAGACAGCCTCGGTGTCTCCCAGGCAGAGAAACAGAAGCTCTCTTCTGAGGACCTTGAGGGCGTGCTTGAGCGCAACATTCTCGCTAGGTATGCACCTTTTGTTTGTCTCTCTGGACCACACAATGATATAGCAGGCACTTTGTCACAAAATGGGCGCAGCCCGAGCACCGAAAGCCGATATCAAAAATAAATCACCTCGGTTATATGCCAGTCATCGTACGGGGCTCGAGCTCAATGTGGTTCAAAGTGAAGACATTCCCAAGCAGCACGCTGTCGATGAGCTATGGGCAAGGGATATTTCGTGTAATGTGCAGTACTGGGAATGCCACTTCGAGAGAGATGGCTGCGGATGGTCGTTTAATAGCAAGTTCATTAAACTAGAACGACCAGAAGAGATATCACAGGGGGAGAGAACATCCCACAGAGTGAGAGAGCAACGGGATGGAAAGAAAAAGAGCAGCACAGCATCAGAACAGGTGAGCAACTGCGGGAAGCTGCATTTTGGGCGTCGAAGAGACAGGAGATCAGGTCGAAAGCTTCATGTTGTATCTTTATACGAATGTGAACCTCCCACTTGGGAAGAGAAGCCAAAAAGCAAAGAGAAGAAAAAACAAAGAGCCAGGCAAAAGAAGAAAAAAAGCAAGAAAAAAAAAAAAGGAACCTTCAAGTGTGGACTTGAAGGAATTGAAGACAAGAGAGAAAGTGAGCACACAGTCGAGGAAGAGGGAGAAGGGAAAAAAAAAAAAAGGAAATATGAGCCAGACTATGGGATGCAGTATAATCCAAGGCTATTTCAACTGATTCACAGAGCTAACTCGATGAACCCTGTAAAAGCTGAAGGGTTCGACAAATCAAGGCGAGAAAAAAAAGTGACGGAGAGGAAAAAAAGCAAGCCTGCGATTTCGACTGTTAGTTACATGGCACAAGCAGTGAATTGGATCTATCAACGCCTTCCAGCGAGTGAATCCATCCCACTGGAGTAACCCTTGGACGCACAATCACCGTGGGTTTAAGAAGAGCCCACTCCTGTACATAACGGAGTACGGGAAAAGGTCCAGAGGACAGGGGAAGAAAAGGATTAACATAGTTACTCCTACTCAACAGCAACCCGAAGGCCGTTTAATTCAGGAGGCCCAGCTGATACCGGCCACTTGGGGGGGTGACGAGCATCATTGCCTTGCAACCGAGGATCATATCACAAAGAAACCAAGCGACGGTCTTGTTTTTCTTCTTTTGGCTCTGATATATATATATATATCTTTCTAAATAGTGATAGCTATTCTTGTTCTGGTGTTTCTTTCTCCTCTGCTTGTCGTTCTGGAGACGAAGGTTGGCCGAGTTGGGAGTTTTTCGATGGTGTAAAGTAAAAGTTGCCGCTTTGGGCGTCGCAGGGCTGAGTCAGCCACTGCTCTTCTTTTTTTTTACTCTCATTTTGGATTTGAAGTTGCGACTTATCACATCTCGCTTCTGGTTGAACACGATCGTGTAAGGAAGAGAGGAGAAGAAAGAGATCGAGAGATAGGGACGGATGCTAAGCACTCACAGAGACAGACCTTGATTGGCCTTTTGGGTGGCCCTCAGATCGAAGAAAAGAAGAAGAAGAACGCTCAGATCTGCGTATATAGAACTTCGAAGCTCTGCGTTACCCAATGGGATGGATACCATGGCAGGTTAAAGGCTGTATCTTACCCCCTTTTTTTTTTGCTTCTTCGTTTCCCTCTACCTTTGCGTGTTGTTGACACGCAGCGCAGTGTGGTACATTCCGACACGATCCAAAGTGTACGAACCAATATTTAGATACCCGTGCAACGCCTCAAAACGGTGCATCCAGGGGTGAAAAGCCCGGTGGGAAATATAGGAAGAAGCAAATAAAAAAGAAAAAAGGAAAAGGAAAAAAGCAAAAGCCGAGAGGGAAGAGGCGAGCAGGAGGTCACAGTGTTGCGCCTCCTTCCTAGAAACAAAGCTATCTTTAGCACTGGGAGCCAGACGATAGACGATGGTTAGCTGGTACGCGTGTCATCGAGCCATAAGCGTCCACTCTCTGGTCATGGGAGACACATGATCTTTAACCAGAGATAGACAGAGACGGAAACAGACACAGAGAGAGAGACGGAGGCTGGACGCGAAAGTTCTAGATTATGGATTATCGCCTGGTTTGCTGTGAGTAGAAGAGCAAAGTTCAAGGCACATAGCCAAAACATCCTGCAGCGTGACCAAGCTTTGTGAAGATTAATTTAAAATTATTATTGTTGTTATTTATTATTTACTACCTTCTATGATTAATTGACTGAGTACTTCGTATGTATTATTAGGTAAATTCGAGTATGACCATCATGGAACAGGTATTTTCTCCCAGTTCTTTGCTCCATTCTTGTTTGCCTTCTCTACGTCCTCGTCCATGACAAACATCCGTCTCTGCCCACAATAGCCTCCGGGAGCTGCCCTTCGCTGGATCGTCTGGAACGAACCTCCCGGCTGACCGTCTGCGTTACTCTGCCACACACTATCCTTCACTCTCTGTCCGGCAACATGAGTTCGTCGTGGGTTATGCTCTGGATAGGCCAGCTTGCTGACAATATACTGCATATTTGCAAAGATACGTTCATATCTCCTAAAGAACGCAAGCCACTTCCAAGTATTCTGCGAGTAGGCCACTCGAATGAACGGGTTCAAGAAGACCCCAGTCCGGTTCGCAACGTCTGGCTCCCCAAACTGATCTTCCAAATCTGCAAAGATTAAACAGCACTCGGAGGATTCCCAGAATGGCTCGGGCTCGTGCCTAAACTGGCTGACAAGGCGGCTTGTCGAGTCGGCCGTTGAGAAATCCTGAAACATCTCTGCCTGGAAAACGACCATCCCTCCCCAGCAGCTCCGGACCTGAACTGCGTCAGACCCTTCCAGCACCTGGTTTCTGCTCCTTGCCTGTCCAACAGGTGCAAACCAGGGAAAGAACATCAGGCCAGTGCTGTAGCCTTCAGCATCTCTAACCACAAAGGTGTCGTAGAACATGACCTTGGACACAAAGTCGACGGCACATGCTGCTCGGTATTGAGCGTGCCCACTCTCGTCTACGTTGGTTGAAAATAGTAGCTGAGCTGCGTCGATGGCGGAGAAGTAGATGTCGTTCAGAAACAAGACACGATCAAATCTCACTTTAACGTGATTAAACCCGCTCTCAGCATGGCCTCCAGATAGCATATATGATGAATTAAGCGGTTCCAGCATTTGGTTGCGGATCTGAGCCAGGTAGGCTATACGCTTTACCCGCTCGTCCCCAGAAGGGAGGATGGTCTTGGGGAAGCCATCAAGGGATACATGGTCTCCTGTGACGACTGATGAATTACCTGTAATCATTTTACTCCTTTTTTTAGCCTTAATATACTCTTTTAAATCACAGACAAAGGTGTACGGACATGGTAGTTGTGCGGCCAGCTCTCTCAGGGCATCTCCTGTCCCATTCCCGCTATCGTTCTCATAGATACTGACAAAAACATTATCTTCACCGAGGATATCGACTAATTCGATGAGTGAGCTCCCCCAGGGGCCTCGAATCATCCCCTCCTGCACGATATTACTGGCTATGAAAATTTTCTCGT
This sequence comes from Microsporum canis CBS 113480, assembly GCF_000151145.1. NCBI lineage: Eukaryota > Fungi > Ascomycota > Eurotiomycetes > Onygenales > Arthrodermataceae > Microsporum > Microsporum canis. The sequence goes on along the minus strand of NW_003299169.1, from coordinate 1,646,922 downwards.
TCCCTGGGTTCCCTCGGCCAGGCTGCGTGCTGCTGAGGATCTTCTCACGCAAATCAGCGTAGTGCTTTGGCGGAGTCTGATACGAAGGCAAGAAGACCGACTCGGCCGCAGATACAACAATGAACAACCAGACCAGAAACCCAACAAGCCGTAACAAGCGGTGGGTTCTCGATAGTCTGGCACCTCCTCGTCTTGCCGGAGAACAGCAGCCTATCGAAGAGAGCAAGTGATGGCCTGTCTTCTCAGCTCGCCTCAGAAGCGAGTTCAGGCCGTTGGGTGACCAGCTGTGGATGGCTTGCAGGAACCGGCTGCCGCCTCGACTGTGACTGGGCTGTTCACGCCATGAAAGAAGTCCAACGTCTTCGGCGTCGTAACGGTATTCTGCTGATGATGGCCGAGAAGGCTCCATAGAACCGATCTTTCTCAGGCAAAACGTATTATATCAAACCACCACCCGGGAAAAGAAACAAAAAAGAAGGCTCAGAAACTCATTAATATTAATAACGATATAGCAGATATCCACTGCCTGCAGACTCAGTGAACAAAAACATGTAAAGGTCCAAACAGAACCTGGGCTGGTGGCTTGGGAGTGTTTCTGCATGCACCGAAAAACTGACTCCTCCAGGCTGACGTCAATGCCGGAAGACGCTATGATTTGTCCTCGTTGATCTCAATCCTCCAAGGGCGCAGCCAATAATGGAGCACTTGAGCTTCTTAGCTGCATATTACTTATGTACTTCTAGGCAGATCGTCCGGGAGGAAGACTTAACGGCATCCAGCTCGTATTTGTTGTCCTTGGTATGGAGGACACGGAGTCTCTTTCATGGCATGTTGCTAGGCTGTTTTAACCAACATCTGCTTCGTATCTTTGGATGTTAGCAACTGTTACCTGTCTCATAGTGGGTATTAATTAGTATGTGCTCTCTTCCTCGAATGAGGTCGTTACTACGTGGTTGGTTATATATTTTGACTACTCCATAAAAAAGATGAAAAGGATGAAAACAGGGATCATCTGAAACGCTTCTCAGGGCTGTGGAAAGATATATCCAAAGTACAGTAGACAGACATTGTAGTGATTCAGGCTTCAGTGTCCAGAAGGAAGAGGTGAACCTGAATTTGACCAGGGACTGCATCGTTGGACCTGCATACATGCACGATTCATGTACGGAGCATATGTATACAACATGAGAATTAGAGCATGAAACGCACATCGACAGGATAGAAAATCGTGTCCTTGCATATCAATTACACATTCCCAAGCTTCCATCGTATGCTCTGATGATAAGGGGTGAGAGTAATCGCTGGCCGGCCGTCCATCATCGCCGGAACCAACCTGGATCCCTCTATAAAATGAGCGTTATTACGATCTACGGAGTACAGGATGGTCAGGATGGTCAGTTATGTAGTTAACTGGGGGCAGTGTGACATCCCTACTACATACTGCTGCTTCAACTACTGCACAGTCAAGCTATAACAGTCTGTCTTAAGCTATCCCAAGCTGTCCTACGGAGGAGAATGCTAACATTGTACATAGCCGCAAAGTCCGCATTTCCGCGTCTACAATGACGACAGCTGCTGATTCTACCTGGTCTATAGAGCTCTTCAGTTAAGCATCCAGGTTCCAGGCCGTGCTGGAACGTCGAGTGGTTGGGGTAGCACGGTGAATCGCATTCTGTCCGACTATGACGCCCGTTTCTGTCGCACCAGGCCTGAGATGGACCAACCCAAGGGGCCACAGGCACAGAGGAGGCTGGGAAGGGGTTATTCCCGATCAACGGGCTTTCGAAATTTGCTCTACGGGTTGCCGATATTCTCACGGCTTCCGCAACCAGGCATTCATCCATACATCCATCCAGTGAGAGAGACAAGAGAGACAGAACCTGGCACCTTCAACTTTGCACAAAAGCGCGCGTGCCTCTGAATATTATGATAGATTCGAGATGAAGCTATCTAGGCGCGTATACCGGTGAGCGCGTACCAAACAGACCGTACGTGAACCAGTGTAACTACCTCCCGTTATGACGGATATTCAGAAATCCCTCTATAGAACAGGATAGGCGATACTACCACCCTCTCGGATATGATCAAAGCTTCCCTGAAAAGACTGCAAATATTACATACACCTTATCTTGGGTCAAGGATGCGACACAAGGCCTTTATTAAGCCTTTTTCACTCGTCTGTGCTTCGCATTAAGAGCTCCTAGGGTTGCGTCTGGCTGGCCGAGCGCAGAGACCAGGAACAGTTTAGATCTAGATATCTGGATGGCTGGTTAGTTAGGGGAAAGGGTGTACACGGACTGACTGACTGACGGTACACCGTCTCCTGCGGCCAACTGACTGCAGCATCTCGTGCAGGTGAGAAATTTCACCCTCCCACCATTCACACCATCTTGTATACCCTGCGCCAATCGTCCACAGCTTATCCCTGCGGCAGAGAACTCCAAGGAATTCGTGCAAGAAAGTTCAAGGAAAGCTCCATGTAGCTGGGGCTGCATAGCCTGGATAAGGAGATGAGCGAATCGCCGTATCTCCTCGGGTATGGTCTGGCTAAAGGGGGGTTTGTATAATTGGAAGCTTGATTGTCAATATCACACTTATCATGCTCAAGTCATATGAACGCGGCTCATCTATTGCCTACCGCCCTCCTTCTACGCGCTTGATAGGAATCCAGTTATTATATTTTGGAAAGGCACAGGCCAGCCAGCCATCTACCGTCCGGGATCACTCATTCTAGGCCCGAACGCCTACGGTGTCTTTCTTGCGTATTCTGTGGGACATGGCTAGCGGCCTATCACTATGGGAACTCATGAGAACTCCTGTGACTTCCCTATTTGGATAGTAGATTCCGGGGGAAGACAATAGATAGCCGAAGGCAGGGTAGGAAAAAGAAGAGTAAAAAAAGGGGCTGGGAAACAGACGGAGTACGGATGTATACACAGAGCCTTCAGGCGGTGCTCAAGGAACAGGCATCGAGTCAAACGTCAAGAGACCAATCGGACAGCGATTGATTGGCGGAATGATATAGAATTTCAATTTCGCCATGGACATGATGGTGGAGGCAAAACTCCGTTCTTGAGAGCGGCGGAAAGCTATGCTCAATATGCAAGGCCTCTCGTAGGGCGAGTAACATGAAGAAAACCTTCACTGTACCAGTCAAGGTGCCTGACCTGAAGGCACAGAGAGCTGCGTCACTGTGTGAAAGTGCGCACCGGCAATAATATCACAATATAAGGTGGCAGATGCAAGGATAGTGAAAAGAAAGAGCTCTAGGAATACAATGCAAGAATTGAGTGAAAAAAAAAAAAAGATACAGGCGAGATAGCTATCTCGACGCTTCATCGTTAAGTATGGCATTCACACTACTTCGTGATGTATGTCTATTTACCTGCGTTTTGGACGAATAAACACGTCCGCAGGTTTTTTTTTGCGCATTGGAGGCGGAGGAGGTCGTCTATCGCCTCTTGGCCGTATTGGAGGGCCTGAAGAGTGTCCGCTGGGATCTCCGGGCTGTAATGGGCATGTTAGTCTATATATTTTTCCCCGTTGCACACACACACACACACACATAATGCTTCTGCGGGTAGCTCTCGAGGAAGTAGTGTATAGTTGCATACTGGATATTGGACTACTTACCTTATTAGTCATTTGGGTCGCCGGTTCGGTAGATATTGGGCGATTCTCGTGGCTGTCTCTCGACGGTATTACAAGGTCCTAAGGAAGTCATATCAGTAACTTATCGGAGACTTGCAGGCAGTTTACTTAGCATACACTTGGGGGCGGCGCAACACTGTGAGGATCTGCTTTTCGTCCTCTCGGAACTTTTGACGAATTGATGGCCGGTATCTGTGCTGCTGCAGAGGAACTGCCGTCTTGCTTTTTTCCCCTAGGCTCTTTCAGAGGAGTTGAAGATGCGGTGTTCTGGTCAAGTCGCATTATCTTAGGGTCGCTCGAAGCTTGGGAAACGCTTAAATCGGATCGTTTCCTTTTCCCAGGGCCATTACGCTGCGAGTCTGTGTTGCTCTCCGCTGCGGGTTTCTTTCCAGGAACCTGTATAAGGGGGATTTTTGGATCATGAGCAGCAAGGGCCTTCTGCTTTTGCCTTTCTACCCTTGCTTGCTGCATGCTCTTGTGATGCGCTTCCTCCCTCATGATCTTATTCTTCTCCCATTTGCGTAGAACCGTCTCAGACGTGCAGTCTTTCGCGATATGGCCTGTTTCTCCGCATTCTATGCAGCGTAATGCTTTGCAATCCCGTATGGAATGGGTTTCGTCACCGCACCTTCTGCAAGTCCCTTGAGAAGCTATCTTAGCCTCAATGTTATCGCAGTTGTGTGTCATATGCTGATGGTTTCCACAATATCCACACATGGCCAATTCATTTAACCCACTCTTCCCACCTGAAGGGCCGTTTGGAAGGCAAGGAATAGGGGTGCTAGCCGCACTTCTTGATAATGGGTCACTTGGTAACGATTCTGCAGACTGGGGGTTTGATGTTCTGGACGCTGGCCGGGAGATGCTGCCGCCTGCCAAAGATGAGCCTGGTCGTGACGAAGGGTCCGAGACAACGCCGGATTCTACTGGCGCATCCACCATCTCAACATTATTTAGCTCCATATCCAAACTTATCTGGGGTTTTTGTAGGATCCGTATGATATCTCCTTCTGTATAGAGATCACGCCCTTGTGCATCGTGAATCAGGGCCCTCCAAAATTCGCCTTGTACGAGGGATTGAGAGTTCCCGAGCACCCAAAGCGACGATTTAGCTCGCGTTAAACCAACGTTCATTCGACGAATATCAGACAAGAAACCTATTCCGCGGCTGGATGCTCGGACACATGAGAAGATAATAATTTCACATTCTCTTCCCTGGAACGCGTCTGTGGTGTTAAACTCGACAGCTGTAAATATTGAACCGCCGTACTTTGCTGCAAATCGAGCTTTGAGCTCTCTTAATTGGCCTTTATACGGCGTAATTATCCCAATTTTTCCCGTGAAGTCGTAATTTTTATAATCAGCTAAAAGTCGGTCGTAGAGGCGCATTGCGACCGTAAGTTCTGCAATGTTTACTAAAGAGTGACCTTTAGCAGCATTAGAGTGCATTCCTTGAACATCAAAAAATCTGTAGGGACCAAGTAGTTCACTTCCGTGCCATGGCTTTTTCCGCAGCGGGCCCATTCCAGGGCCATCTTGCAACTTTCCGTCATAAAATGCCTGGCTGGGGAACTTGCTAATTTCCGGATGCATTCGATACTGTGTGTCTAGTAGATGAACATCATTTGGATGATTTGCTTGCATCCGGACGAACAAACTTTGCTCGTACTGGAACCGAGATGCCTCCTTTGATAACACTGTTGGCGGTAGCTGTTTGGGATCCCCGACTAGAACACACTTTGAGCATCCGTATTTAAGAGGAATAAGAGCACTCAGCTCAATGGACTGGGCGGCTTCGTCTATGATGACGGTCTCAAATTCAATGCTTAAACTTTGGAACATTTCGTGACCACTACCGCTAAGGGTCGAGCAGATGACATGGGCTCCGTCAATTATTTCTTGTTGTATTCGCCTTCGTGTCAACTCCGCATTCCGGGCTGCGGAATGATTCTTGTCTCTAGCATTGTCAATTGCCTGGCTTAGCTGAGCCTTCTTTCGTTTCAACAGATCAAATTCCCGTTCGAGCTCAGTTGAGACCGGTTCCCCCCTCGCTCGACATTGGTCAATCCTTTGTCGTATTTCTGTGAATTTGGTAGAAGTCTCCTTGTGTTCAGTAAAATAGCTCTGTAAATCACGCTCCTCCCCGTTTTTCTTTTGGCCTGTCTGGTTCAATTTAGCATTGACTAGTTCGTCTAATGTAACATCTAGTACATTAGTATTGATAGCATCGCTTCGACCAAGTCGGATGACAGAGATAGGCTGGATTTTCCCGCTAATTGTCTTTATTCCTTCTTTAAACCTCATCACCAGTTCATCGACAGCAGCATTACTAGGTGCGCAGACTAAGAGTTTTTTTGATGGGGTTGACTTGCTCATCTGCGCTGGATCGCTGGTTGGTTTCGGTTGAGATATTCTTCGCTCTGCCAGTATAGGTGTTAACAAAGCTCCAACAATCGCGACAATGGTCTTTGTCTTTCCTGAACCAGGGGGCCTGAGAGTGCGGAAGTTAGCGTTTTAATAGATGATAAAATGGGAAGCTACTGATATCTCTTGAGCTTACCCCTGGATTAATGTGAATGCATCGTTATCCACGGCCGATTTTACAGCCTTTGACTGTGCGGGATTAAGATCATATGTGCCTAGAATAGTTTTCAGGCTTTCCGGGCCGTAGTTGAGTATTGGAGACGGCTTCGCTTTAATAATTTCTTCGCTCAAGTCATAATATTGAAGAGCCATCAACGCCCCGTATTCTCGTTCCAGGGGTGTGAGGGATGTAATCTTCACACCGAATAATCCACCACCGGGTCCAATTCCGCTAGCCATTGAGCCATTGGGGTTGATGCGATAAGAGATTTCCATTGCCCCTTTCTTTTTCTTAATACTAGATATTCTAGCTAGACAATGAGGAGCGTTTGACTCAGTTGCAGGCTTGTTTGAGCGAGACAATAGAACCAAATCAGCCTCTCCCAGACCTAAGTCTTTGACTTGTAAAGGATCCATGATCGTGCTGACTTCTACAAACGAGTCAACCGAAAGACGATTTGCAACTTTAATTTCAAATTCTTTAAACGTTGCGTCCTCTCTAGCGGTTTGGAACCCTTGCCAGGCTTCGAGAATCAATAACGGCTCAAAGGTTTTTTGGTATTCTAGTGCATTTGCGAAACTGTTAGAAACCAAAGTGTAGTCTGTTTGGCCACAATTTGGAGGTAGAACGCTTTCTGTAAAGAAATCCCAACTCAGGAGAGTCTTGTGAAGTGACGATAGGTCAGGAGCAAGACGAGCTCGCATATCCTTTGCAGACCGCACAATCTTTGTTTTCTTGACCGGTACTCGTTGTAGGAGTTTCTTTCGGCTTTCTTCATATGCCTTCACAGCATCTGGTTTCGAAGATACTTTCTTTCCAAGGACCTCTTCCTCTCCGTTATCGTCACTATCAGAATCAGAGTCTGAATCTGAAGAAACCATCATACTGTCGGCGGGTCTATGTTCTATCACACCAATATTAAGGCCATTCAAGCCAGATCCTTGCGAAGCTGTCTGTTCACCTACACCACGCAGAGGCAAATTTTTCTTCACCTTGGCAAGTTCTATCATGTCACGTTTCTTTTTAGCCTCCTTTTCCCTCTCTCGCTTCTCACGGAAGGAAAGTACATTGTGAGTTGGTTTGGCTAATGGTGCCACTGGTGTTAGTTTAGAAGGTAGGGCATGTTGGGTTGTCGGCTTCTTCTGGGAAGCTATTCGAGCCTTATTAAGTTCAACAGAAGAAGAGAGCTCTATCAAAACGTCATCTGGGATATCAGGGTCGCTGTCATGTTCCCCCTCCTTGATCGTCTTCGATTCTGATTTGACAAGAGTTGAAGGATCCACAGATTTGGCGAAAGAAGTGATTGTGCTCTGTCTCTTTTTGGGAGCAGGAACAGGAGCAGGTGTGACTAGAGGTTTCTTATAATATGCCTCCAATGATCTTACAAGCTCTGCCTTCTCACTATCCGTTAGGATGGTTTTGATTTTTGCGGTTAGAGCGATATCCTTGATGACAGCCAAAGCTTCCTCCTGAACTGTTGCATTGAGATCCCCGAGTCTACGAAGGACCTTAGAAACAATCCCAACCAAAGTAGTCGCAAGATACTCGTCTTTCAGACGTAGCCATTTTACCATGGCATTCATTGTGGTGGTTGGGTATCGGAGAAGAGTGCTTTTGGCAGAGTCAGCTTGGGTAGGATCAGCTTCTCCAACCGCAGTAGCAAAGATTGGGAGTTGGTCAAAGAGAAGCTCGGCAAATTGGATGCTATCCCGGCAGAATTCCAACATTGTTGACCTATCAACGCCCATCCTATGCCATTTTTCCGTTTGCGTGAAGATAGTAGAGAGTGCCAGCCATTGATACTCCCAAAGCCTCTGCAAGAAATATACTTCTTTCGAATCATTGAGTTTCCGAGTTCTCAATATTCCGGTCTGGGAATCGCATAATACCTCGATAATATCTGTACCCGTTTTAATCATTCTAGGAGCCGACGCAAATGTTTTCATGTTGGAAATACGACGGAAAGACCAGCTGAATCCAAACATCGTGGAGGCACAGAACGACTGCAAAAGATGAGAAATTGCCTCCTTGCGTCCCATCTGCCCACTTACGGATTTTATCAGGTCTACGGCCGCTTGGTATGTGTTTAAGTCTGCAGAAAATAATGCCGAAGTCAGAGACCCGTTGGTCTCTTGTGCCTTGAACAGCTCATCAAGATGTTCTGGTCTAAAATCAGACAATCTCTCAAGGATCTGGCACGCAAGATGAGTGAGATGTCCATATATGACATTAAAGTGTGTTTTTTCCTTCGTATTTTCTCCCCTCGTTTGGAATTCTCCA